>NW_017674856.1:77844-82648 GCF_001879085.1 Nicotiana attenuata | reverse complement strand
GAGAGAGTCAATTGGGCAAAAATCACTCTCTCTACCAAGAGGTGTGAGAGTGGGTACAATTGAGCAAAGGTTATAGCGTAAGCCCCAAATATGTCAATTTACCCTTAGTAGCATCTACCCGTTGATTAGCCACCTAGGTAATTAATTAGGTCGCAGCGGACTCAACCTTTGGAAGAGTGGGCGCTAATACTTTTACCCAATAGTGGTATCGGGGTCAATTTCCACAGGGAGCTAGGAAGGGAGTTGGATATTTGTTTAGCCTAGAAATGCGAGTTTGCTTCTAATTGATCTTCTATCATTTTTGGGTTTTTGTGATTATCAACTACAATTTAACAACTACTAATTATAACTAAATTATGCTAAGATATTAAGTCTAGGTTGTATGCAAGATAGAGAAAGGCACTAGGGTCGTGGCATTTACCTAGGTGGTCAACTAGCGGGTAGAGATTCCTAATACGAGAATGATGATTATGGGGCTTATGATATAACCGTTGCACGATAGTACTCACTCTCACACCTCTCGGTAGAAAGAATGATTTTGCCCAATTGACTCTCTCGAGACCGATTGGGTAGGCTAACAAACCAAGCAACTTAGGGTTCAAGTTGGGTAATTACTCTCTCGAGGTCTTACCCGTTAATTGGGACTACCATTCTCATGGGTCCATCCCAATTCCTTGTTGGGTTAATTTTGGAGTCATAGACACTCTTTCTCAAGACGAGTCAAGACCCACTAAGCTACACTTAGTGTTTGCAACCACCAAATCCAAGTGAAAACATAAAATTAACCCAAATATCAAACACCCAACATCATTCAAGCATTAAACAATCACACCCATTAATTACCCACACTAGGGTTGAGCCACAACCCTAGCTAATGGGTTTAGCTAGCCATAATAACAACAGAAATTGAAGAAGAAATAGATAAAATGAACATATTAATTAACTAGAATGTAAATCTACAAGAATCCACGTTAAAACAAGATGAAAATGCTCAAAATAGGCTAAAACTTTTGTCTCACGAGTGCAGCTGCTCTCTGGTATCTCCTTCGTACCCTAAAAATGGCAAATATTCTATTTATACTAAGTTAAGAAAAACCGGACAAAAATACCCCTGCGGGGTCTGTGCGGTCCGCACGAAGTTGACATGCGGCCGCACTAGGTTGCTTGACTTCTGAGACTTGCCTTCTGAAGATGTTGACGCGGACCGCACAATGATGGAGTGCGGCCGCATGATGACTGGCGCGGACCGCGTGAACTTGTAGTGCGGCCGCATGAGTGGCTTGTGATGGTCTCTGGACTTTTGTGGTGCTGACCGCGTGAGCTTGTAGTGCGGCCGCATTGGCTAGAACTGAGAATGCCAACTCTCTAAACTCCTATGGTGCGGCCGCATGACATGATGGTGCGGTCCGCACCAAGTTCTGAATATCCTTGCTTTCATGACCTTTGACACTTGAGCAGGTTTCACTCCGTTTCGAGCCGATTTTTGACTTTTGTCATCTTGTTGCTCAAACCTGCAATCAAGCGCAACTTATAACATTCTGGGTTTATTTTATGGCAAATCATACATAAAACATAGGCAAGTATGGGCATAAAACGTGTTAAAATCACAGTTATCAACTCCCCCAAACTTGAACCTTTGCTTGTCCTCAAGCAAGTAAAACAAGACCCACCCCTCAAAGGGAAACATCCAAGTAATTCCAGCTTATCCTAAGGAAGCCTCTACTAACAATTGCCTTCAATACGAATGCATCATTAACACATTTTTAATCTTTTAAGAACTATGGATCGAATGTGACACGAGAGCATCAAGGGTTGACTCATTTCATCAAGGCGCTTTTCTCAAATACCTTGGTCTTTGTGGAACCCAAACTCACACATCCTCAACTCTCCCTAAGCGAACCTCACTTTTTTAGAGTAATGACACACAACCCGAGGTTGATGGATTTTTGTTTTCACTCATTTCTCTCACAAAGAAGGTCATAAGTCCAGCTTTAGGTACCATATGCTTGCCCCTTATGTAAGTATCCACTAATGTAGGCTTCCCTCAACTCAAGATCATATAGGGCTTTTGAGGAGTCTTTGTGAAGGCTGTTGGGTGAAGGTAGGATAAGTTTTTGTTCATTTAGGTTCAATCTTCCCTTTAGCACTTCTTTTGATTCTTTATGGCATACTTTTTGACTCATTTGAGTGTTTCACTTTTTTCAATTCTTTCAAGGGGTTAGAGAGACACATTGTCACTCTTTCTTTTGCAATTCAAACCTTTCTTCTTTTTCTACTTTTACACAACCTTTTTCACTTTGTTTTCTTTGAATCCCCTTTTTCGGTTCTTATTCACTTTTGTATTTCCTTTTGTCTTTTTCTCTTTTTCATTGCCTCCCTTTTCTTTTGCTTTTGCGCCTCTTTACCGCATTGAATCCTTTCTTGTCTCAACCCCCCAAACTTAGGTATTTGCCATCGCTCAAGGGAAGATTTGGGTGCCAAGAGAGGGTCTCATTGAGAACGGGTATAGGCTTGTAGCTTTGGTTCATGAAAGAAGAAGGTTAAGGCTCAAAAGGGTTGAACTAGGGATCATTTCATTGGTAGGTTATGGAAATTTTTCAAATTTGGAAGTTCGGATCAAGGAGGGCCTATATTCACTTCTCAAGTCAAGTTTCACCTATGATTTCGCCTCAACAAACATTCAGGGCAAGTTCTAGACCATTGGCTTGGAACTTAGACTCATGATTCAAATTCTCACCACACACACACTCAGGGTTTGCTAAAGACATCGAGTTGAGAGCCCACAACGACCTTAGTTCCAATTCAAGCGCACAATGGCCCCACACGACCATATGATGATTGTTTGGTCAACACAAGAGTCTCAAGGCCACAATTTTCACCATCCTAAACACAACATTATGTCTTTGACCATGGGATCAAAGGCAAATGTGTTAGGCCCAAGTGAAGCTTGCCTGAGGTCCTCTTAACTACAAAATTTTTGAAAATCAAAAGAAGAAAAATCAAAAACGGACTCAAACCCTTAAGAAGGTTGTCACGCTATCTATCATTGGGAAGAGCCACCCGGTTCGCGCAACACACTACCCTTGGAAAGAACCATGGCATTAAGAAAACCAAGGGCTTATTGAAAACACTAAAACCGAAACAAAAGGCTATGAGCCTCACTACTAGGCTAAAAAAAACAAAAAATTTGAACGAAAATTAGAAAAACCGAATGAATATGTACAATGAGGAGTAGAATATACAACGGGATGAATATATACATAAGAGTCTAAAAGTAGCCAAAGTTAAAAGTTATATACAGGCCAGCTATTTAAAAACCAAAAACAATCCAAAACATAGACTAGAAATAAAATAAATATATACAGTCATCCAATGTATCAGAATCAAAATGGTAGGGTGCACCCCCACGAATAAAAGCTGGCATTGTCCCCAATGCCAACTACCAAGATAAGCTCAAAACATAGTAAAAGGATATAGAGAGGCTCATCAAGCCTGTTCCACATGCATGGGGTCTCCTGTCGTCCCCTGATCCTCTGTAGTAGCCGGGACCTCAGACTGGTCTCCGACCTGTTGCTCTGAAACTGGTGTAGGATCCTGCTGCTGGACCGGTGGATCCTCTGGCACCTCACCGGAGGGAGTGCCCTGAATCTCACCCAACTCAACCACGACTCCCTCAGTGTTGGGAAACTTCCTCTTCTTCCTCATAGGCATGGGTGCCTGCTCCTGCTGTGGCTCAGGTACTGGGACTGCTGCTGGAGGGGCTGGGTCCCTGAATAATAAGTCTAACGGCATCTGATCCGCCATTAGCTTGTCCACATCTGCTCGTAGTACCTTTACTGACTCCTTCGATGCCCTGGACTTCCTCATTTTCTTGTGCTCACGAGCCAATTTCTCCAAGGCTGTGCTGTGTGCCCCAACCGCCTTAGTCAAGTCACTCTGAGTCTCAAGTATCTTCTTCTGATTGGCCAGGAGCATCTGCAGTGTTTCCTTAATAGACGAAGGAACCTGGACAGTGGCCGGGGTAGACTAGGCCTCAACTGAAGTGGCTAATGTGGACAACTTAGATGTCGCTATGGACATCCAGTTGTTCAAACTGGCCAATGTCATGGCTAGCTGCTGGGCTGTCAATGGGTTGGTCCGGGAAACAGGAACTGTAGGGCCAGCTGAAGAACTAGGGCCTGCAGAAGAGGAGGGCCTATCAACTGGGACAGACACAACTGGAACAGAGGGAAGCTCTGTAGAAGGCTCGACCTCAACCGGCTCCTCAGACTGGCCGGTCGGGGCAGAGGTGGATGACTTGCTTTTCTTGTCCCTCTTTGGGTTGTCTGGACCCTGAATACCGAACCAGGAGAAAGAGGCTATTGGGCGCACTGCCACATCTAATGCATTTTCTTCACCTGCAAGTCCCTAAAATACAATGTCAGAGTGTTTGGGAAAGGGTAGTTCCACGTACTGTCAATCCCCATAGCAGTAATCGCCCTGTACATAATATTCCCCACATTGATAGGGAATCCAGCCATGATGGAAGCAATGAGCACAGCCCGGGGGAGAGGGACGGTCTGGTCATGTGAAGTGGGATCCAACCTATTGCAAACAAAGGTGAGCCACCCTCGCGCCTCAAAGTTCATGTTTTTCCGTAAGATTTTTACCCCTGCCTGTACCCAATCTGGAACAACCCGGATGTGCCAAGAACTCGGCCAACCATGGGCGAACCTCCTCCTTCATTGCCAATTTCTCCAAGTATTGGGTCTCGTCTTCATCCTTGAAACCCAAATAATCATTAAATGCTTTGCCCGAAAATACA
>NW_017674856.1:16233-76726 GCF_001879085.1 Nicotiana attenuata | reverse complement strand
TCTTTTCATGTTCGTGGACCTTCTACTATAGTCCCCTAACTCGTTTTTAACAAAGCCCTAGCATTTCAAAGAACATAAAAACACGTAAAACTATCCTAATCATGAATCAAATGAAGAACAAAAGAAAAATTGAAGAAGTTATTACTAAGGAAACAAGTAAAAAGTGCAAAGTAATACTAATTAAAACTAAGGTGAGAGATATGTTACCAGGGAAGTGAAGAAATGCTCTTGATGTTAATGCTAAAGAGAGATTCGGGATGAATAGTGAAAAATTAGGGCTCAGAGATCGATTTGGCGAAAAGTTCTCAATGAAGCCCTAGAGGTCTATTTATAGAAGAAGGCAGTGGGGCCCTGACTTACCCTCCCAGTGCGGCCGCGTGAACAGGACCGCGGACCGCACTGGACTTACCTCAAACTACCACGCTTAAGACTTTTGACGCGGGCGCATGAATGTGGACGCGGCCACGTGGTGCAATGCGGTCCGCACAAACATGGGATGCGACCGCATGAACCAACTTCAGAGACTTTAATTACTGGCTTTGGCTGGTGCGGACCGCGCAAGCAGGGGTGCGGCCGCACTAGCCAACTTCAGAGACTGTGTACTTTTTGCACAGTTGTTTTGCACTGCCACAATTCCTGCAACATCTCACAAACCATTAGCTCAAAAATCCTAATCTACAACAGAAAGTAAAAAGACATGGGTTGCCTCCCAAGAAGCGCCCGATTTAACGTCGCGGCACGACAAATGTTACCATCATATCATGTCAAATGAATGAGTGCCACCACATGGCTGTCATCAATCTTCCCCAAGTAATGCTTCACACGATGCCCATTGACTCGGAAAACCTCATCATTTTTGTTCTTGATATCAATAGCACCAAATGGATTCACCCCCACAACCTCAAATGGACCACTCCACCTAGACTTGAGCTTTCCCGGGAATAACCTCAACCGGGAGTTGAAGAGAAGAACCATGTCACCCACCTTGAATTCCTTACCCCGAGCATACTTGTCATGAAGGTATTTTATCTTGTCCTTGTATAACGACGAGCTGGAGTAAGCATGAAATCTAAACTCATCAAGCTCATTCAATTGCTCCACTCGGAGATTTGCTGCAACATCCCATTCCAAGTTCAATTTCCTCAATGCCCACATAGCCTTGTGTTTAAGTTCCACTGGAAGATGGCAAGCTTTACCAAACACCAACCGATACAGAGACATACCAATTGGAGTCTTGTAAGCAGTTCGATAAGCCCAAAGAGCATCATCCAATGTCTTCGACCAATCGGTCCTATTAGCATTCACCGTTTTGGACAAAATACTCTTTATCTCTCGATTTGATACTTCCACTTGTCCACTAGCTTGTGGATGATAGGGAGTGGTCACTTTGTGATTAACTCCATACTTAGCAAGCAATGAATCAAAAGCTTTGTTGCAAAAATGGGACCCCCCATCACTAATAATGGCCCGGGAAGTACCAAACCTCGTAAAGATACTCTTCTTCAAAAATGCTACAACACTTCGGGCCTCATTGTTGGGAAGGGCCACGGCCTCCACCCATTTTGAAACATAGTCCACCGCCACGAGAATGTAAGTATGACAACAGGAGCTCACGAACGGACCCATGAAATCGATGCCCCAAACATCAAAAATATCCACCTCAAGAATTGCATTGAGGGGCATCTCATCCTTCTTGGAAATACCGCCGGCTCTTTGACATGCATCACAACTCTTCACCAATTCACTAGCATCCTTGAACAACGTGGGCCAATAGAAGCCACAACTCAAGACTTTTGAGGCTATCCTCCCCCCCCCCCCCGGTATGGCCACCATAGGGAGAGGAGTGACAGGCCTCCAATATGCTCATTTGTTCACTTTCCGGCACACATCTCCTTATTACTCCATCCGTGCAAATTTTAAACAAATACGGATCATCCCAATAAAAATCCAAACTATCCCGCTTGAGTTTCTTCTTTTGGTGGGAAGAGAGCTCACACGGAATGTTACCAGTCACAATGAAGTTGGCGATGTCCGCGAACCATGGCATTTCACACATAGAAACGGAAAGAAGCTGCTCGTCAGGGAACCTATCATTGATCTCAATACCATCACTTGGTCTCCCATCTTCATCTAATCGGGATAAATGGTCGGCAACTTGATTCTCGCTTCCCTTTCTATCCACAAGACGATCAAGCATTTGGTCCAAGAATGGTAGTGGGAAATGATCTTTTCTTGTCACCTTGTTCAGCTTTCTATAGTCCATACACACTCTCCAACCCGTAACTGTCCGAGTAGGAATCAACTCATTGTTGGCATTGGTCACTACCGTCATTCCACCCTTTTTTTGCACACATTGGACCGGAGAGGTCCATGAACTGTCCGAGATCGGGTAAACCACACCGGCGTCAAGCCACTTGATAACCTCCTTCTTTACCACTTCTTGTATCACCTCATTGAGTCTCCTTTGATGTTCAAGAGATGGCCGTGCATCCTCCTCCAAAATGATCTTATGCATGCAAAATGCGGGGCTTATTCCCCTGATGTCCGCCAAAGTCCATCCTATTGCCCTTTTTAGCTTTTGGAGCACCTCCACAGTGGCCTCAACCTGCAAGTTAGTAAGGCAAGAAGAAAGAATAACTGGAAGAGTAGAATTAGAGCCCAAGAATTCATACCTGAGGTGTGGAGGAAGTGGTTTCAACTCCAACACCGGTAGCTCCTCAATTGATGGCTTGGTTGGCAGAGTTTTGCGATTTTCTAGATCCAAAGATAGTTTCCTAGGCTTATATGAATATGAACCCATTCCATGCAATGCATTCACGCACTCCACTCTACCGGCATCATCATTGGCATCTATGTTAAGAAGCACGGCTTCAAGAGGATCTTCAACATTGATCAAGGCGCTTGTGTCATCCACTATCACCGGCGTGACAATGTCCACAAATGAACACACCTCCGTACTATTGGGTTGCCTCATTGACTTGCACACATGAAATACCACCTTCTCATCTCCCATACGGAATGTTAACTCCCCTGCTTCCACATCAACCAATGCCTTCCCTGTAGCTAGGAAAGGTCTTCCAAGAATGATAGGCACTTCGAAATCCACTTCGCAATCCAATATGACAAAGTCGGCCGGCAATATAAATTTGTCCACCCGGACAAGCACATCGTCGATTATACCTAAAGGCCTCTTCATCGAACGGTCCGCCATTTGAAGTCTCATTGAGGTTGGCCTAGGTTGCCCAATTCCTAAATTCTTGAAGACTGAGTACGGCATCAGATTAATGCTAGCCCCCAAGTCACATAGGGCCTTAGCAAAGTCCGCACTTCCGATAGTGAATGATGATTATGGGGGCTTATGCTATAACCGTTGCACGATTGTACTCACTCTCACACCTCTCGGTAGAAAGAGTGATTTTTCCCAATTGACTCTCTCGAGACCAATTGGGTAGGCCAACAAGCCCAAGCAACTTAGGGTTCAAGTTGGGTAATTACTCTCTCGAGGTTTAACCCGTTAATTGGGACTACCATTCTCATGGGTCCATCCCAATTCCTTGTTGGGTTAATTTTGGAGTCATAGACACTCTTTCTCAAGAAGAGTCAAGACCCACTAAGCTAGACTTAGTGTTTGCAACCACCAAATCCTAGTTAAATCATGAAATTAACCCAAATAGCAAACACCCAACATCATTCAAGCATTAAACAATCACACCCATTAATTACCCACACTAGGGTTGAGCCACAACCCTAGCTAATGGGTTTAGCTAGACATAATTAAAGAATAAATTGAAGAAATAGAAGATGAAACAACCATATCAATTAATTGCTAATGTTAAACTACAATAATCTGTGATAAAACAAACTCAAAATGCCAAAAATAGGCTAAAACTTTGGTTCTCACGAGCGCAACTCAATATCTGATACAATCCTCCACCTAAAAATGGCAAATATTCTATTTATACTAGGCTAAGAAAAACCGGACAAAAATACCCCTGCGGGGTCCGTGCGGTCCGCACGAAGTTGGCACGCGGCCGCACTAGGTTGCTTGACTTCTGAGACTTGCCTTCTGAAGATGTTGATGCGGACCGCACAATGATGGAGTGCGGCCGCATGATGACTGGCGCGGACCGCGTGAACTTGTAGTGCGGCCGTATGAGTGGCTTGTGATGGTCTCTGGACTTTTGTGGTGGGGACCGCGTGATCCTGTAGCGCGACCGCATTGGCTGGACGCGGACCGCGTGAGCTTGTAGTGCGGCCGCGCCGCTTGCGATTGAGAATGCCAACTCTCTGAACTCCTATGGTGCGGGCGCATGACATGATGGTGCGGTCCGCACCAAGTTCTGAATATCCTTGCTTTCATGATTTTTGACACTTGAGCAGGTTTCACTCTGTTTCGAGCCGATTTTTGACTTTAGTCGTCTTGTTGCTCAAACCTGCAATCAAGCGCAACTTATAAGCATTCTGGGTCTATTTTATGCCAAATCATACATAAAGCATAGGCAAGTATGGGCATAAAACGTGTTAAAATCACAGTTATCAATAACAACTCAATGCCAGTAAAGGTTTAGCTTGATAACAAGTCATCAAATAGAAACACAACCATATGATACCTCGTATTGCAATAACAATATTCATTTGTATCGCTTCACCCTGACACAATAACAATATCTATCTGTATCGCTCCGCCCTGATGGAATAACAATATCCATCTGCATCTCTCCGCCCTGACACAATAATAAAATCCATCTGTATTGCTCCTCCTTGACACAATAACAATATTCATACGTATCGTCGTTGTGACACAATAATAATATCCATCTGTATCGCTCCGCACCCCGCAATAATAATAGTATCAATCAAAATCACACAGCAGAAACCTCGTGCCAACATTCAAACAATCCGTCCAACATGTCCACATATTCCATAATTATCATAATATAAAAATGTCAAATTTCATTTAAAAAAAAATATAAGCTCACAATTATCAAAAAGGTGAAAAGGGACATGGCAACAATAAAAATGCAGATGGGTATTCGACATACAAGACATGACTACGCTAAATCAATTGAAAAGATCATGTTTGTGTATCACAAAGTGATTAAGCATGTTTCATATAAAGTACATTTTCAAATTAATGCATATTAATAGCCTAAGGTATAATCGGTTCATAAGCTACACATATCATTGTGCACACGCTCGTCACCTCATGTACACGTCACTTTTCACGTAACACAAATAGGCAATTACAGCCAAATCCTAAGGGGTATTCCCTCATATAAGATTAGGCAAGATACTTACCTCAAACAAGCCAAATCAATACTCTAAAAAACCCTTGCCTCACGATTCGGCCTCTAAACCAGTCAAGTCTAGACAAAACAACTCTATAACATCAAACACGGCTATAAAAATTGATTCCAAGTAGTAAAACTCTTATCTTTATCAAATATCAAAAAGTCAACCAAAAAGACAACCCGAGACCGCTTCCCGAAACACGACAAAAGCCATAAATCTTGACTATTTATTCGTTTGCGAGTCCAAATACACAAGTTTCATCCAAACCCGACTCTAAATCAAAGTTCAAATCTCTATTTTTCATATTAGAATAGTTTTGCCAAAATTCCAAATTCCCGCGTAGATTCACCAATCAAATGCCAAATTCAAGGATGGAAACACGAACAATATTCAAATTTGAGTCAAGAACACCTACACAATTCAAGTGGGTGAAAAACGCCTCAAAAATCGTCCCAATCTCAAAATATGATAAAAAAGCCAAACCCTTAATTATTAATACATTGCCCACTGATTCTAGCTTTTGCGCGCTCCAGCTCGCACCTGCGAGCTTTCTTCTATGACCAAGGGCTCGCTTCTGCAAGCTTCACCTAAATGCCAACCATCTGCTTCTGCGGACTACCTTCCGCTTCTACGGAGCCGCTTCTGCGAATAATCCCTCACACTTGCGCCAGCTCTTCTGGGCATATGTTTCTGCACCTTAGAATCCCAGTCTAGCCCAAACTTTGCTTTTGCGCCATCTTGTCTGCTTCCGCGGACTCGCACCTGTGATTCAAACCACGCAGGTGCGAAAACACCGGAACCTAACCGCCTTCATACTTCAAAATAATATGAGACTAACTAGAAACTCACCCAAGCCCCTCGCAACCCCATCCAAACATACCAACCAGTCCCAAAACATAATACAGACCAACTCGAGGCTTCAAATCACACAAAATAACATCAAAACTACAAATCGTACCTCAAATTCAAGCCTAATGAATCAACTTTCAAACTTCCAAAACTCATGTCGAACCACGTCTAGCCAACTCGAAATAACTCCAAATTTTGTACACAACTTCCAAATGGCACGATGAACCTATTCCAACTTTCGGAACAACAATCTGAACCCGATAACCTCAAAGTCAACACCCGATCAAACCTATGAACCTTTCAAACCTTCAAATTTCCAACTTTTACCAAATACGAACATACACCTAAGTCCAAAATCAACATACAAATCTATTGGAACCATCAAAATACCATTTTGGGGTCGTTTACACAAAATTCAAAACTCGGTCAACTTTTATAGTGTAAGCTTCTAACCTTAGAACTAAGTGTTCCAATTTAATCCAAAACCTCCCCGAGACCAAACAGACCATCCCTGCGGGTCACAAAACAACAAATAAGCATATGGAAACCATCAAATAAGGGACAGGGCTCAAATACACAAAATGACCGATCGGGTCATTACATTCTCCCCTTATTATACAAACATTCATCGTTGAATGAGTTTAGAATCATACATGGGTTATAAAAAAGGTGAGGATATCTGCTCTGCATATCATGCTCGATCTTCAAAGTATCCTCCTCGGTCGGTTGAACTCTCCACTGAATGCTCACCGATGCAATATTCTTCGACCTAAACTTTTGAGCATGCCTATCCGAAATGGACACTGGCTCCTCATCATAAGTCAAATATTTGTCCAATTGCACCAAGTTGAAATCCAACACATGTGACGCATACTCATAGTACTTCCAAAGCGCGGAAACATGAAACACTGGATGGACTCCTGATAAGTTGGGTGGCAAAGCAAGTTTGTAGGCCACCTCACCAACCCTCTCTAACACCTCGAAATGACCAATATACCGAGGTCTCAACTTGCCCTCTTCCCCAACCTCATCATATCCTTCATGGGCGAAACTCTAAGCAGAACCTTCTCACCCACCATGAATGCCACATCACGAGCCCTCCTATCAGCATAACTTTTTTGCCTGGATTGCGTACAAAGCCGCTCCTGAATCAATTCCACCTTCTCCAAATCATCACCAACCAAATTTGTGCCTAATAGCTAGCCTCTCTAGGCTCAAACCAACCAACCGGAGAACGACATCGCTTCCCATATAAGATCTTATATGGAGCCATCTGAATACTCGACTGGTAGTTATTGTTTTAGGCAAGCTCTGCTAGAGATAAGAATCGATCCCACTGGCCCACAAAATCAATGACACAGGCTCTCAAGATGTCTTCCAAGATCTGAATAGTATGCTCAGGCTGCCCGTCTGTCTGGGGATGAAATGTCGTACTCAACTCAACTTATGTGCCCAACTCACGCTACACTTCTCTCCAAAAATGTGATGTAAACGGAGTGCCTCGATCCGAGATAGTAGATACAAGCACACCATGCAGGCGAACAATCTCTCTATGATAAATCCAAGCCAACTGCTCTGAAGTGTAGGAAGTCATGATTGGAATGAAATGTGCAGACTTGGTCAGTCTTTCCATAATGACCCACATAGCATCAAATCTCCTCAAGATTCATGGCAACCGAACCATAAAATCCATAGTGATACCCTCACACTTCTACTCTGGTATATCTAGCCTCTGAAGTACACCACCAAGTCTTTGATGCCCATATTTAACATGCTGACAATTTAAACACCATGCAACATGCTTAATAATATCCTTCTTCATCCTCCGCCACAAATAATGTTGGATCAGATCACGTATATCTTTGTTGCACCCAGGTGAATAGAATACTACGAACTATGAGACTCTTCAAGGATCAACTCTCTCAGCCCATCAAATTATGAGCATGAATCCGACCTTGGATCTGCAACACACCATAATCACTAATAGTCATCTCCATAGCACCACCTCTCTGCACCTTGTACCTAGGACAAGTAAGTGGGGATCATCATACTGATGAGCCTTGATACAACATAAGCAAGGACTTTTCTAGGCTCCGAAATATCCAATCTCACGAACATGTTGGACAAAGCCTGAAAATCCATAGCCAAAGTCCTCTCCACGGCTAGAATAAAAGCAAGACTTCCTATACTCTCCACCTTCCTACTCAAGGCGTCGGCCACCACATTGGTCTTCCTAGGATGATAAAGAATGGTAATATCATAGTCCTTCAATATCTCCAACCACCTCTGTTGCCTCAAGTTCAAATACTTTTGCTTGAATAGATGTTGAAAACTCCAGTGATCCATATACACCTCACAATACACGCCATATAAGTAGTGCCTCCAAATTTTGAGTGCGTGCATAATGGTTGCTAACTCCAAATCATGCACTGGTAGTTCTTCTCATGGGGCTTCAACTGATATGAAGCATAGGCAATCACCCTACCATCCTGCATCAACTCACACCCAATGCTAACCCGCAAAGCATCACAATAGACTGTATATGAACCTGATCCAAAGGTAAAACCAGAACTAAAGCTGTAGTCAAGGCAGTCTTGAGCTTTTGAATGCTTTCTTCACACCTGTCAGACCACCTGAATGGGGCACCCTTCTGAGTCAACTAAGTCAATGGGGCTATGATAGATGAAAACCCCTCCAAAAAGCAGCGATCTTAGCCAACCCTAAGAAACTTTGGATCTTTGTAGCGGCAGAAGATCTGGGTGAATTGTGAACTGCCTCAATCTTCTTCGGATCCACCTTAATCCTCTCACTGGACACCGCATGACCCAATAATTCCATGGAGTCTAACAAAAACTCACACTTGAAGAACTTAGCGTGCAATTTTTTCTCCCTCAGAGTATGAATCACAATCCTTAAATACTGCTCATGCTCCTCCCTACTATGGGAATACACCAATATATCATCTATGAACATAATGACGAAGGAATCCAGATAAGGCCAAAACACGTTGTTCATCAAGTGAATGAAATTTCCTGGGGCATTGGTCAGCCCTAAACACATCACCAAGAACTCATAATACCATAATTGGTCCTAAAGACCGTCTTAGGAATGTTCGAAGCCCTAATCTTCAACTGATGGTACCCCGATATTAAGTAAATCTTCGAGAATACCACATTACCCTAAAGTTGATCAAATACATCATCAATACGCGGGAGTGGATGCTTGTTCCTGAAAGTAACCTTGTTCAATTACCTGTAGTCAATGCACATTCCCATGGAGCCGTCTTTCTTCCTCACAAATAAAATTGGAGCAACCCAAGGTGACACACAAGGCCTGATGAAATTGTTATCTAGCAATTCCTGCAACTGTTTCTTCAATTTCATAACTCTGTTGGAGCCATTCAACATGGTGGAATAGATATGGGCTGAGTGCCCGGTGCCAAATCAATACTAAAATCAATGTCCCTATCAGTTGGCGTGCCTGGTATGTTAGTAGGGAAAACATCTGGAAACTCCCTCATCAAGAGGACAAAATCAACTGTGGGAGTATTAGCACTCACATCTCTAACAAACTTTAAGTATGCCAAGCATCCCTTCTCAATCATCCGTTGAGCCTTTAGAAAAGACACCATATGGCCCAAGGAACCTCTCCATTCCAACCTCGGAAACCCCAGCATAGCCAACATCACGATCTTAGCGTAAAAATCAAGACTAGCATAGTATAGAGATAACCAAACCATACGTAAAATCACATCAAAATTCATTATATTAAGAAACAGAAGATCAACCCTAGTCTCGTATCCCCCAATAGTGACCAAACAAAAATGAAATATATGGTCAACGATAATAGAATCCCCAACAGGTGTAGACACATAAATAGGAGTATAGAGAGAATCACGAGACATATCCAAATATGAAGCAAAGTAGGATAACACATACGAAGAGGTAAAACCCGGATCAAATAAAACTTATGCATCTCTATGACAAACTGGAACGATACATGTAATGACTGCATCTGATGCAACTGCCTCAATCCTACCAGGGAAATCATAACAATGAGTATGGCTTCCCCCCTCTAGGATAACCTCTACTTATTTTCCTCCACCTCTAGTTGGTTGTGCAGGTGGAGTAGCAACCGGAGCGGGAACCATAGCCTGAGTACCCTACTGAGGTCCACCCATCCGAACTAAGGAATAATCTCTCACCATCTGCCTAGTATCACCAATCTCAAAACAACCTCTCTGCAGCGTGGTTGCTGGTGTCGCGCCCCCTTTTTCTCGCGAAATCGGGTTTAGGACATTTGGAGGGACAACTCATTCCTTTTGGGAACTGGGTTTGCAATTGAAGAGTCGTCACCTAATGATTAGGGTGCATTAGGACACCAAAAGAGTTTGATTTGAATAACCAGAGATAGGGCAAGGGCTTGAAATTATTCTAAGGGGAAGGTGTTAGGCACCCCTCAGAATCCATTAGTGTGGTTCCCGGCCAGACAATTATTGTGAATTGAGGTGCAATTAGCATATAGGCAGATAAGGCTCAATAAGAGGAGATTTCAACACATAAAGGTTTGAAAGTATGCAAAGTTTGAAAGGACCATTAGAAAGGCTAATTTTTAATAAAGAGTTAAAATACTAAAGAAAAGAAATAAAGAATAAAGGGAGGAGGGGGTCCTAGGTTTATTAATAATATGGATCACCCCACACAATGTCCGGTAATCACTCCTCAATGAGGGGCTACACGTGACATTATCGCGTGGTCATCATATCCATATCTACCCATCCCACCCCGTTAAGGTATTTAAAGCGCGAATTGATATCGATTACCTATTGCATGCTATTATCCGTCCCACTCCTATCAGTCTCAGAGGCACTTAGGACTACTAATCCTAGAAAGGGAAGGATATTAGGCTTATTTGGAGTTTCAAAGGTAAAAACTCTAAGGCGACATACAAAAATACATATTGCATATTTCGGGGAACCACATAGAAACAAACAAAGGCTCATATATACCTCCTTAAACAAAGAAAGCATATAATTAGCATGACTTGCACGTACTGCTTAGGTCTGATTAAAAATACCAAATACGAGGGAAGTTAATTGTTGAGGCAGCTTAGTTTATTACATAACTCAGATAAGAAGTCCGAATTAGGCCTTTTTGATGGTTGTAGCAATTAACAAAGCGGATTTAGTTTTACAATCATTATCCTAAGGCTTGCCTAAGTGTTTAGACGGAATCTTATAGGCATGATATCTACTGATTTTAGAAGGTGATGAGATAGTAAAGCTCGAAATGAATTGCTTAAAGTCCTATATGCATACTTGTTAAAATTGCTAAGTGAGGGACCTAGATTATCAAAAGAGATGCAGAATGCACAAGAATTAAAAAAAATGGTTTCAGGTTCTGTTGGTTATAGCCTCTTTTATTACGGATCTTATATCTAACATTGACTGAATGAAAACGAATCAGAATTGTTCGAGGATCCCTATAGGCATGATTTCTATGCATTACTGATTTTTAGACGTGGTATCTAATTGCAGAAACCTTGTAGACATGACATCTAAATGCAGAATCTTGTGTTAAACCTTATAGACATGGTATCTAAATGCAGAAACTTATGTTAAACCTTATAGACATGGTATCCAAATGCAGTTTGAATTATGCAGAATTAAAATATTCCTATAGGCATGGCTTCTAGGTGAAGTTTGAATATGCAGAAACTAAAAACACCCTATAGGCATGATCTCTACCCTTGCATGCATAGTTCCCCACCCTTTTCACTAGCCCGCCCCAGATGTTTATTACAACTTATTACAAACCAGAATAATAAATTACATCAGAAAAGTACAATCAGAGGAAGCCTGATTCTTGACTTCCTCTCTGAGTTTTGAGATAAACCAACTCAAAGTCCATTGATCCAAAGCCTTTCTCCAATTTGAGTGTGTCAGAGTTCCCTAAGAGCCTCAATGGGACTCCAGGCAGTGCTCACACCCAAATTGTATCACCAGAATAGGGACAAGTGCAGTGTGGAAGTGCCATCCCTCAAGTGTCCAAGTTCAGAGGGAGCTCACTGGGTCCCAAGGCAAGGCTCACAACAGGGGGGCAGAACTTAAGTCTAAGAGAGAGTGCAAGTGAAGAAACAGAGCTTTAAGAACTAAGGAAGTAAAGAAGAGGGAAAGAGGTGCTGGGAAACAGTTATAGAGTGAAGGATTTCACACAAAGGGGTTTAGGGATTGGGAATTGCAAAGAGCCTATGTACTTAGGCATTAGTTAATTCTGGGCATGCACAACAATAGGGAGTGCTGTTATGCTTACAAAATCAACCAGAATACACAACATATAATGGCAACATAGAGGTTACGATCCCAGGGGAATCAAGTTTGAGTCATAGACAACAATACTTAATACTGTCATGCCTTAAACAAACCATAAGTATCAAACACATTGGGGTAGGGGTTTAGGATGCATAATAGATTCAGAACAGGAAGAAGGGAATTACAACATGCTTAGAAAAAAGTACTGAATCAAACACAAGCAGTAGGCAGACAAGAAAACAAAAGTATTAAGTAAACATATTGTTGTGATGCTGAAATCTTAATCAAGACATACCGCTTCAAAGAAGCAAAAATGCAGTAAAAGCAGGTAGCCAGACTTTGAAGACAGGCCACAGTACAAGTAGCAAGAGAGAATATTTTGAGTATGAGTGTGAGTTCAGAAATTAAGAGTGTTCGTGTGCTTGTGTTAATGAAAGAGCAGGGTATTTATAGTTTGAAAACAGGTGGAAAATAAGGCAAAAATCATAGTTCAGCAGTAATTATGGAACTATTTTTCAATTAAAATCAAATCAGTATAAGACTTCCTTTAATTAAGGAGTTACAATTAAACGGTAATGGGCAGAAGGCATTTAAGGAAAGAAATCAAGTAGAACACCATGTATAGAATAGACAATTAGGGGTAAGTGCATAGGGGTTTAATTAAGGGAAGAATCTTTGAAATACTCGGTTAACCAAATAAGGTAAGAAAATAAAGTAAAGTTGCAGAATGTGGAGACAATCGAAAACCAGTACATAGCAAATCAAGGAGTCAAGGATTTCAAAATCACTGACTTAAGGAGAGTAACATGGGTTCCCATGAATAAACCAAGTTAAAGACAAGAGAATCGAAAGTCTAAAGGGAATTTTTCAAATCAATCCAAGAAACAGGGAATTAATAAAACAAGGAAAGAATCAATTACACGAGTGCAATCAGAACTACGCAAGAAGGTGTGAAATCAGTCCAAAATTGAAGGTCATTTTAGAGGGAAATTTAGCATATAAAAGAGTGCATAAACATTAGGCATGCGAGGCTGAACTCATGCCAAAGAGAAACATCATGCAATAGCAAGCACAAATTCAGTAGCTAGTGAACACGGTAGTCACATAGGTCGATTTTAGTAACTTAGTAATAGAGAAAAGGAGGGAGTATCAAATAGCATGCAAAGGGGTCAAGTGAAAAGACCTTATAGAAAAGTTTAGCAGGAAGTCAAAATCACATAAAGAAACAAAAGATTTCGAAATTCGGTCGAGCAACAGAAGAAGCAACTCAAATAGGTCTAAAGCAAATTAGGGTTTTGAAACCAATCGAATTCAGAGCATGACGAACAAGTAAATCACATAGCAAGTAATCTCAGAACTCGAATGAACCCCAAATTTTAGGGTTTTCACCATCAGTCGAGTATAGAGATGAAAGACAAGTAAACCAGACAGAATACTAACAAAATAAATTCAGAAAATCTCAAAAAGGAACTAAGACCTTTAACATGCACATTCCAGCAGAAGAACAACATAAAGACGCACGTTAAAAATCAGAGAAAGCTTCGAAATAACTTACCAAACCCCTAAATCGGAAAAGAGAAAGGTTCTGAAGGTAAAGTTTTGAAAGAAACCTTGAGAAACAACGTTCAAAAGCTTAGAGTAAACACAGATCTAAAAGAATCGGAAGAACCTCAATGGTTAGGGTTTCAGAAGAAACCCAGATGGTGAGAAAGGCTTGGAAAACATCGGTCTAAGCAGGAGAAGTCAAGAATCAGGCTTGAATAGCCATGGCTGGCCGGAGCAAAGTCGGAGATGACCGGAAATAGCCATAGAACTGAAAACGACCAAAGTCTGGGCCAAGCTTCTTCAAGTCTGGCCTTGAAACTATGATAATTGAGCATGTAGGAGTCATAGGAGGTAGATACAGGCCTTCAATGGCTTTGGAAGCCATGGATTTGTGAGATTTTCAGGTGGTAGTTGAGGGCGGCGGCTAAGGTTTGAGAGGGTATTGAGAGAGAATTGAGAGAGAAGGGGGGTTTGAAGGCGGCTGTAGATGAGAAATGACTAGGGTTTGGGGTAATTGGGAATTAAAAAAGGAAAATGGTGGCCGTTGATCATTTTGATCAACGGCCTGGATTGAATGGGAATCCGGGCGGGTTGTTTAAAAAGGGTCGTGGGTCGGGTAGGCCTAGGATTTGGGCTGGGTGATTGGGTTTTAAAATTGGGGTTCAAAATTAGGCTCAAATAGGGCTAAAATTGAAATAAACGGGGCTAACATTTAAATAGCCATTCTTCCTTTATTTGTTTTACAAAAAACAGTAGAATAATTTCTGAAAATAAATTAAAGTTATTAAAATGATTAATAATACGTAATTATCAAAATTAAAAATACTGGAGTCAATTTTATAATTATAAACACAATTAAACCTTCAAAATGGCTAATATTGCAATNTTATTAGGACTTTTCTTAGATAAAATGGGGACAATAAATTAATTTAAAAAAACTTTTAAAAATTAAGGAAAAATAATAAAACATTTGGACATATCTATATATGCATACATATGCTATTTTGAAAGTATTTTGCATATTAAAATATATAGGGAAAAATTGGGTATCAACAGCTGGTACTGAGTCTCCCTGGATGATTGGAATAATTATTGTAGGAACCCCGTGCAGTGCAAAAGGTGCACCAAAAGATAGATGTCCAATATGAGTGCTCTGAGATACATGTCTAGCTGGAGCACTACGGGAAACCTAAAGTCCAGACTGAATGGTCGACTAACGAAGTCTCTGCCATGATGGGTCTGAGCCGTAGAGTAGAAACCACTAAATTCTCCAAAACCACGAGGCTTCTTAGCCTCCCTATCCTCCCACTCCTGACCACATATACGCTCTAGCCTCCTAGTAATATTTCTAACCTGATGAAATATAGTCTCAGTCTCCAACTCCCGTGCCATTCCAAATCTGAGGCTATAAACGAGTCCCTCACTAAATCTACGTACTCTCTTTTTATTTGTGGAAACCAAGGAAGGTGCATGAAATAACTCTGTAAACCTCATAGCATACTCGTACACATTCATACTCCCCTGGTGCAACTGCTCAAACTCGTTGCGCTACTCGTCCCTGCGGGTCTGTAGAACAAATTCCTTAAAAAAAATAGATCGGAGAATTGGGACCATGTAAGTGGTTCTGCGTCGGCTGGTCTACTCGCCTCATAAGTCTGTAACCATCTATATGCCGACCCCGTCAACTGAAAAGTAGTGGGGTCGGCCCGTTTGACTCCACCAAACCCATAGTACACATAATGTAATGACACTGATCCAAGAAACCCTGTACATACTCAGAAGCCCCTCCACTGAACTAGGGAGTATGAAACTTCTAAAATCTCTTCAAACACCTATGTCCCTTAGCCGACACAACTGGCCTTACCTCGGGCTGAACCAAAACTACTAGCTGCACCTGCATAACACCCGATGTCTAGTAAGCATGAGCAGGCTACTCTAGTGTACAGGCGGAGAGAGTCTGAGCCCTCCCCCGGCCTATGAAGTAGCTGATGCAACCGAAATCAACCTTACCTGGGCCAAACTCCCGAACATACTCATGAAGTGTGCCAAGGTCTCTTGGAGCCCTAGTGTAGCAATATGCTCCTCAGGTGCATGCTCGGGCTCCAGATCCTTAATTGGAGCTAGTGGAGGCTCCACAGGTGCTGCTCTAGAAGGTGCTCTAGCTGTAGCACGTGCCCCTCCTCGGCCTCTACCTCTTCCCCGACCTCTCGCGGCTCCAGTAGCGAACGCTGGTGCCTTCTCAGCTGATCGGGTAGAACATGTCTTCACCAATTATGAGAAAATAAAAGAGTAAAGATTTAAACTTCGGAATAAAAAATCCAAACGATAAAGAATGAAAGAATGTGATGTTTCCTAATAGTTCGGTAGCCTTAAAGATAAGTAGAGACGTCTCCGTATCGATCTGCAAGACTCTACTAAACTTGTTCATCACTCGTAGAACCTATGAACCTAGAGCTCTGATACCAACTTGTTACGATCCAAATCTCACTATAGGGGTCGTGATGGCACCTAGTCTTTAATACTAGGTAAGCCGGTCACTTAACAAGATTAAATTCACAAGACATGAAATAAGACAGAGTTTAATATAAAAGCAGATGTAGAGTTAACACCAGCAAAAATGGCAATACGCAATACATCTTCCCAAAAATAGGTAGTATAGAATCATGAGCTCTAACTGAATACATAAGGATGTGCCAAAAATACAATGTTGTGTATGAAAATAACAGCATAAATGTAAGGATAGGACTCCAAGGGACTGCGACGGTCATGCAACTCTACCTTGAATCCTCACGGTCAATGTAAGCCCTCACTGCATAGATTTGTTGCCTCCAACACCTAGATCTTCAATAAAATATGCAAAAGTGTAGTATGAGTATACCACAATCGGTATCCAGTAAGTATCAAGACTAACCTCGGTGAAATACCTACGAGATTCGAGTCATGGGATATTCACTAGTTAAATAACATGTGCAATATATGAAAGATCGGCAACATAATGTATAACATAAACAATATCAACAATCTCTTTGGAACATATGATAACAACTCAATGCAAGTAAAGGTTCAACTTGACAATAAGTCATCAAATAAAAATACAACTATATGATACCTCGTATCACAATAACAATATCCATCTGTATCGCTCCGCCGTGACACAATAACAATATCTATCCATATTGCTTCGCCCTGACACGATAACAATATTCATCTATATCGCTTTGCCGTGACACAATAACAATATCCACATGTATTGCTCCACCCTGACACAATAACAATATCCATCTGTATCACTTTGCACCCGTCAATAACAACAATATCAATCACAATCGCACGACATAAACCTCGTGCCAACACCCAAACAATCCGCCCAGCATTTCCACATGTACCTCAATTATCACAAAACAATAATTTCAAATTTCATCAAAAATATAAGCTCACAATTTATCAACAAGGTGCATAAGGACGTGACAATAGTAAAAATATAGATGGGTGTTCAACATATAAGGGATGATTACGGCTAAATTAATTGAAAAGATCATGTTCATGTAGTCACAAAGTGATTAAGCATGTTTCATATAAAGCACATTTTCAAATTAAGGCATATTAATAGCCTAAGGTCTAATCCAGTCATAAGCCACACATAGCACCCATGCACAGGTTCGTCACTTCATGTACATGTTACTTTTCACGTAACACAAATAGGAAATTAATCCTAAGGGGTATTTCCTGACACTGCATTAGACAAGATAGTTACCTTAAACAAACAAAATTAATACTCTAAAAAGCCCTTGCCTCTCGAATCGGCATCCGAACGAGTTAAATCTAACCAAAAATAACTCAATAACAGCAAACACTGCTATAAAAATCGATTCCAGATAATCAAGCTTCGATCTTTATCAAATACCTAAAAGTCAATCCGGGCTTGTCCCTCAAAACCCGATAAAAGTCAAAAATCCCAACTATCCATTAGAATAAGAGTCCAAATATATAATTTAATCCAAATCTGAATCATGGTTCAAATCTCTATTTTTTATATTAGAAAGTTTTTGCCGCAATTTTAAATTTCTCACTTAGATTCACCAATAAAATGCCAAATTCAAGGATGGAATCATGAATAAAATCCGATCAATAACACTTACCCAATTCAAGTGGGTAAAAAATACTTCAAAAATCATCACAATTGAGCTCTAAATCTCAAAATATGATAAAACAAGTCAAACCCTCGATTATTAATACACTGCCCAACGATTCTCGCTTCTGCGGGCTCCTGCTCGCACCTGGGAGCTTACTTTTACGACCAAGGGCTCGCTTCTGCGAGCTTCACTCAAATGTCGACCAAGGGCTCGCTTTTCTGCATAAGTCTCTGCACTTGCGGAATCCCCTGTCCATCCCAAAATTCGCTTTTGCACCATCCTGTCCGCTTTCGCAAACTCGCACCTGCGGTCTAAACAACGGAGGTGGGAAAACACCAGAACTTGACCACCTTCAAACTTCAAAATGATCCGAGACTCATCCAAAACTCACCCGAGCCCCTCGGGACCTCGTCCAAACATACCAACCAGTCCCAAAACATAATCCCGACCTACTCGAAGCTTCAAATCACAAACAATAACATCAAACTACAAATCGCACCTCAATTCAAGCCTAATGAACAATTAACTTTCAAACTTCTAAAACTCATGTCGAATCACGTCTAGCCAACTCAGAATAACTCCAAATTTTGCACACAAATTTCAAATAACACAATGAATCTATTCAAACTTCCGGAACAACAATCCAAATCCGGTAACATCAAAGTCAACTAACAATCAAACCTATGAACCGTCTAAACCTTAAAATTTTTAACTTTTGCCAAAAAGAACCAAATCAACCTAGGAACCTCCAAATCCAAATCCGGACATACGTCTAAATTTAAAATCACCATACAAACATATTGGAACCATCAAAATACCATTCCAAGGTCGTTTACATAAAAGTCAAATCCCGGTCAACTCTTATAATATAAGCTTCCAACCTTGGATCTGACTGTTCCAATTAAATCCAAAACCTCCCCGAGACCAAACCAACCATCCCCACAAGTCACAAAATTACAAAAAAGCATACAAAAAGTATCAAATAAGGGAACATGCTCAAATACATAACCCATGATTTTTTCTATCATAGATATAGGTGCGCTGCTTGTGATGGCCTACGTGTGAGCTAGAATTGTCATCACCTCTCTTCCACTCTGGGTATGTCGTACTGTACCTTATGTCTAGTGAAGGTTGTGTACATTATTTACTCTTTTCATTTGTTTCATTTTGTTCATAGAGACTCTATAGACGTAGTGGGTGGTTTTAATCTTCGCATAGGCATTCACATTATGTATTTGTATAAATGAATATTTTGACATATTTTATGCAGAGGCCAAAAGGCAGGTTTTTCGTTCCCGTTTATTTGAAATTGTATCGAAAACATGATACATATGTAATATTCATTTTGTTGCAATAATTTAATTGTTAAAGGTATAAAGGTGGTTTGTTCGATGCGAGTTAATGTCATTAGGCGCCGGCCACAAACTCCTTTAAATTGGGGCATGACAGTTTAACAAGCACCTTTTCAATATTATAAGGTGTTTAATAAAGTTGATTATTTTAGTAATTGGATTTACGTTCTAAACACTAATAGTGTACCTGATATTTTTGTACTATCAATGTAATATAACATGTTATAATACGTTATTTACCATTTGTTAAAGATTACCTATTAATGCTATTAAAGAGGGTTACCTGCAATTACCTATAAAATAACTTAATCGTGTGAATTTTTACATCATTAGTGCATAAAACTTAAGTCAAAATAACTACTCAAAAGTTTGTAACGAAACGGGTATTGTAAAATAGGGTCGAACCTACCTGTTACGAATCAGATTCAACTGACCCTCCATCATCTCTGATTGTATGTTTATATAATTTTTAAAAGTAAAAATAGTATAAATACATAGATTATCGAAACCCTTGACACAAAGTGTCTAGACCCGCTGTGAACACACATATACACACACACACGTATATATATATATATATATATATATATATATATATATAAAGCTAGGCTTTAAGGAGGTGATGTGGCATGCCTCTTTCATCAAAAAATACATCTATCTTTTTCCTTATTTTTTTGGCGTTTTCTTTCTCATCTCTGTATTTATCTTATTTAAATTTGTTATGTCCAAAACTTCTCCCTTCTAACGTTGAGTCTCTTCATAGTATCATTCTTTTAAATTTAGTAACGGTTGTAACAATTAAAGAAGAATTTTGTAAATCAGCATAACTTCATTTTTCCTATTAAAAAATAAATAATATTCCTGCAAACAACAAAAAACTACGATGTGAATCCATGTTACTCTATTTTTCCTTTTCCTAAAGGATAGCCCTGCAAACTTTATAGGCCCACGGTATCTACTGGGCATAAATTTGGAGGAAGGCAACAACAAAATTTTTCACAAAAGGAGTCAAGTCATTTATAAATCTCTTACTCGGTGAAAAACATTAAAAAGAATACTCTTACTCTATTTTCTTCTTCCAAATCCTTTTATTAGTTGATCACTGATGGGGTTGCAAAATACAATTGTGTTAGTTTTGGGGCACGACCAGTTTCATTTGTTTGTTGCCTGTTTATATTGTTGATTAATTGTAGTTGATGACGGTTTATCATGATACAACTGAAAAATACTATTAGTTTCACGGTTAATCTAGAGGTAATGTTCATTCTTTTTTCTTAAATTTTTCTATTTTTTACTTATGGGATTGTCAATTTTTTGTAATGACCCGGCCAGTCGTTTTGAGAATATATACCCCGATCCCCTATTAACTGATTTCTCCATATTTATTTCTGCCATTGTGGGTTGCCGGGAAGTTTCATTTTGAGTTTCGGAGTGTTTTGGGACACTTTGTCCCTAATTGAGGGCTTAATCTTTAGAATTTGGACCGCAGTCGGAGCAGTGTGAAGACGGCCTCAGAATAGAATTTCGTCGATTTCGTTAGCTCCGTTGGGTGATTTCGGTCTTATGGGCGTGTTCGGATTGTGTTTTGGAGGTCCATAGCTTATTTAGACTTGAAATGCCGAAAGTTGAATTTTTGAAGTTTCTTGATCGATAGTGAAGTTTTGATATCGGGTCGGAATCCGATTCTGAAAGTTGGAATAGTTCCGTAGTGTTGAATGTGACTTGTATGTTTACTTTGGGACTACGGGACGTTATCCCGGGAGATCCCGTTGCATATTTACTTTGGGACTACGGATCGGTATTCCGGGAGATCCCCCTGCACATTTATATCTGGGACTACGGGACGGTATCCCGGAAGATCCCCCTGTACTGGATATTTATTTTGGGACTACGGATCGGGTATTCCGGGAGATCCCCCCTGCACATTTACGTTTGGGATTACGGGACGTTATCCTGGGAGATCCCCTGTTGTTATTATTGCTTACTAAGTTATTTCCTTTATGAGATTTCATGTTAATTGACTGTTAGCATTTTTAATTATATTGTCATGTCTATATTGTTTTACCTTATTATATAATTATATAACCAGTAGGGCCCTGACCTTCCTCGTCACTACTCGACCGAGGTTAGGCTCGACACTTACCGGGTACCGCTGTGGTGTACTCATGCCCTTTCCTGCATATGTTTTTCGTGTGTAGGTCTAGGTTCTTCTGCTCAGCCGTTCTATCAGTGAGCCGGGCGATTTCAGAGATTTCGAGGTATATCTGCCTCGTCCGCAGACCTAGAAGTCCCTCTCTAATCCCCCATTTAGCTTAAGACTTCCTGTATTTACTTTTGTTTAGATATTCTGGAGTTAGAACACTATGTAAATTTCTCTAGTTTGTGATTTCATGAGATTCTGGGTTTTGGGAGTGTCTTTGTTCAGTTTTTGAGTGAGTGGTATTGTATATGCCGAGCGGCATGTTAAACCTTTTTATTATGTTATCCGTAAATTGCCAGTTTCGTATTTTATTTCCCATTTTCCAAAATTGTTAGGCTTACCTAGTCGTAGAAACTAGGTGCCGTCACGACAGTTCACGGAGGGAGAACTTGGGTTGTGACAAGTTGGTATCAGGGCTTTAGGTTCATAGGAGTCATGAATCACAAGCCGGTTTATTAGAGTCTCGCGGATCGGTACGGAGACTTCTGTACTTATCTACGAGAGGCTATGTAACTGTTAGGAAAATTCCACTTCATTTGATTTCCTTGTCGTGCGAGATTTAGATATCAAAAATTCTAAACCTCTGTCTTCTATTCTCTCACAGATAGTGAGGACACGCGCTACCGGAGATGACCAGACACCCGCACCCCCTGCTAGTTGATAGTAGCCTATATTATGCGATGTAGATGCTATTTATGCTCGAAATTAACCATACTTTATTGATGCGTTAAGTGCTAAATGACAACAAAATGCTCTGATTGAGGTTTTTGTGCTTTGCAGGAGCAAGTGTTGATTATGAGGACATTGAACATCTTTTGGAGCTAATTTGGAGCAAGGAAAGCCACTCGGAGGGGAATGCGCGTGAAAGAATAAGGAGAAAAGGAGAAAACAGCTGAACCTTGCAAGCGCGGGCGCGCTCCAGCCGCGCTAGTCCAGGCAGAATAGAACGCGATATGCGCGGCCCAAGTGCGGTCCAAGAGCGGCCACGCTCGTCTGTTCGCTGGACCTTATTTCCAAGGGTAATTTCGGAAGTTCGGGGGCAACTCTCCTTAATATATAAGAAGCCCAAGTCGCCCAAAGAGAGGGTATCAAAGTTTTTAGAGTTTTGTTGAAGGCAAGGAGAAAAATTCGGCATCGAGTTCTATTTTTCTTCCTTTTGTGTTGATCATTGTTTATGAATTTTGCTGTTGTGATTATGAAAACAATTATGCGTAGCTAATTATTTAGTCTGGGGTTGATGGAACCAATTGTTAGATGAAGTTTTGACTCGGTTTTGTTATAATGGAGCTGAGTTTATTATATGATTGTTCAACTATGTTTTGTATGGCGATTAATTGAATGTGCCCTCGATTAATCGTGTCTAATCGCCTTGTGTTGCTTGAGAAAGAATACTAGGTTAGATTGTTGTTGAACAACACCACTTTCGGGCAATTGAAGAGATTCATTACTTGAATTTAAAAGTGGGGTTAGAAATAACGAAACTTGGGTGGGATAATTCAGAGCTGCATAAATTCTCAGCTAGAGTAGTTCGAGAGAGTGCTCTAGTAAATTATCGTAGTTGATCGAGAGATAATTGCGGTAACCCATAGCTCATAATCCTCAAAGAGTATTACGGCGAGATTATAGCAAAAGAGTTAAGAAATAATCTAGCAATTGGGGAAATCAATACCCTAGATCTTTTTACCATTGAATTATCTTTAATTTAGAATATTGTTAGTTTTAATATCATTTTACTTAGTTAAACAAATCCCAATATTTGTTGCTAAAAATCTTGCATTCCGGAAATTGTTTGAGCTTGTACTAGCACCATTAAGAGTTGTTATAGATATGTTAGTTCCCTGAGGATTCGACTCCGGACTTGTTAACCAAATTATATTTGCAACGGCCGCTTTGTCTTTTATAAGGTATAGTTGGGCGTGATCAAATTTTGGCGTCGTTGTCGGAGAATTAACGGTGTTATTTATTACAACTTAGAAGTAGTGCCAGAATTATTAGTTTAGATCAATTTTCTACGGTGTTAAATAATTTTCATTGAAATTCTCACGTTTGAACTCTTATGGGATTCAGGTGTATGCCTAAAGATTCTTCGAGGACTGGTGAACTGCTTGAAGGACTCTCAGACCCGAGAAAACATTCAGGGCATTAAACTGTGCCAACAATCACAACAAACACACCAACTCGCAACTGAAATTGAAATGGGTGACGTAGATGGCCCAAACGCCAGAGTGGTGGCACCTCTTGTGCCAGAAGCTGCACTTTATGCTTGGGCACAGCAAACAGCTGACAACCTGGCCACCACCATTGCTGTGCCCCAAATACAAGCGGAGACATTCCAGATCACCAACAACATGCTGCATCTTCTGCAGAATAATGGATTGTTCTCCGGGTCACACATTGAAGACCCTCAACAACACCTGAAAAATTTTCTGTTGATTTGTGTGACCCAAAGGAAGCCTAATGTGACCCCAGAAGCCATCAAGCTGCTACTGTTCCCGTTATCTGTGACTGGGGAAGCTCAGACTTGGCTGAATTTGCTCCCAATAAATTCCATTGCCACTTGGGAGGAATTAGTCAAGCAGTTCCTGAACAAGTTTTACCCGCCCAACAAGACTGCAAGACAGATTGATGAGATATTGCAGTATAAGCAGCAACCCACTGAGACCTTGCTGGAAACTTGGGAAAGATTCAAAGGGATGCTAGTGAAGTGTCCCCACCATGGTATTCCAGACCAGATGGGCCAGAGATTCTACATGGGGTTAGCAGACAATTTAAAAGCCAATGTAGATGCTTCAGCTGGGGGTGCATTCCTGAGCAAGACATTCACAGAGTGTAAAATCCTTCTTGATAAGATGTCCCAGAATTCGGGGTGGATGACGAGAGGTACAACCCTGACACCAATAGTGCATTCAGTTCCTCTTGACCCAAATAATTCACATGCAGAGAACATAGCCACACTCATGACTCAGATGAGTATAGTGACAAAGAAGATTGATGAGATGGGTACAAAGCAAGTGCATATCGTTGACACAACAAATGGAGGACTCTGCACACCTTGCATTAATTAGTCTTATGTGTGTTCATAGAGTGGAGAGGGTGACAACCAAAGGTTAACAGAGGATATGAATTATGTCAACAATTTTGGGGGTCAGAGGCAAGGAGGACAACAATGGGGACCAGCATCCAACCAACAGTACAGACCGACAATACCATAACCTGGAGGTATGCGGCCCCAAGGCCAAATGGTGCCATATCAGAGACAACAGGGTTATCAACAGCAACACCAGCAACAGTTGACATATCAGCCACCTTATCAGCCACCTCATCAGCAACAGGACGACAACAGGATAGAATTCAGGGGTATGCTGCAACAACTCATTGGAACAAATGGTAAGATGCAGGAAAAGTTGGCAGTGCATGACTCAGCAATTAAGGGTATTGAAACTCAACTGGGGCAGCTGTTCACGGCCTTAAATAACTGCCCCCAGGGAACATTGCCAGCTGACACGAACATTAACCCCAAGGAGCAAAACTCGAATCAGCTGATGGCAGTAAGTCTCCGGAATAGGAGAGATTTAGACAGGGAGCAAGAAGTTGCTCAATCCAGAAGATAGACTACACCAGCCACTCCAGTTCCAATAGAGATAGATGAATCAGCAGAACTGACTAAAGTGGTGGTTGAACAGGCGCAGGTTGATAAGGGTAAGGCTAAAGAAAGTGAACAAGTTGCAGAACAGGTGGTACCTTTTGTACCACAAAATTCCAACAAAGAACAGCCAGCAAGCAGTGGACAAAGAATGATGCCTGCACCATTCCCTCAAAGATTGGCAAAACAAAAGAAAGAAGATCAATACAGGAAATTCATGGAGATGCTTCGTCATATTCAATTGAATATCCCCCTAATGGATGCTTTGAGGGAAATGCGAGGCTATGCAAAGATGATGAAGGACCTGAGTCACGAAAATTTGACTTTCACGACCTATCCACAGTAACTCTAACACAGACATGCAGCGCCAGTAGTGACAAGACCCATGGCTCAAAAGATGTCTGATCCAGGTAGCTTTACTATTCCGTGTACTATTGGGAGTTATGCTTTTGCAAAAGCATTGTGTGACTTAGGGGCCAGCATAAACTTGATGCTTTTGGCAATATATACAAAACTGGGCATTGGCAGAGCTAGACCGACTTCGATGTTGTTGCAACTGGCTGACCGCACGGTTAAAAGGCCAACAGGGATTCTTGATGATGTGTTGGTACAAGTGGGTATTCCTACAGACTTTGTTATTCTAGATTGCCAGATAGATGAGGAGATACCCATCATTCTGGGGAGGCTATTCTTAGCCACTGGGAGAGCATTGATTGATTGTGAAACTAGGGAATTAAAAATGAGGTTGAACGATGAAGAGGTAATATTCAACGTTCAACAATCCATGAGGAGACCCAGTGAATATGCAAATTGCTCACTAGTGGAAGCTGTGGATGTGATCCTGCATGAAGATGATGGATCCTGAATGCCAAAGATCCATTGGGAGCTTGCTTGACAATTTAGAGGAGATGAATGGTGAATGGTTGGCAGAGTGGGTCATGGCACTCGAAGGCCAAGGATTCTGGAAGAGGGAACCTCAGTTCGAGCCCCTTGATTTAGAAAAGAGAGCTACACCACCTGCAAAACCATCAAAAGAGGAACCACCACAATTAGAGCTGAAACCGCTTCCAGCCCACCTCAGGTATGCTTTCTTGGGTCCCAATTCTACTTTGCCTGTTATTGTATCATCTGGTTCGCTAGCTGTGCAAGTAGAACAACTACTGCAGGTGTTGCAGAATACAAAATTGCCATTGTTTGGACCATGGTAGACATAAAGGGCATCAGCCCGGCCTTCTGCATGCACAAGATTCGTCTGGAAGAAGGGCACAAACCTTTTAGAGAACATCAACGAAGGGGATGAACCTGAATATGAAACAGGTAGTGAAAAAGGAGGTAATCAAGTGGCTGGACGCGAGCATCATCTTTCCCATCTCTGACAGCAATTGGGTAAGCCTCGTCCAGTGTTTACCGAAAAAGGGTGGAATGACAGTTGTACAAAATGAGAAGAACGAGTTGATCTCAACTCATACAGTCACAGTGTGGCAGATTTGCATGGATTACAGGAAATTAAATGTAGCCACCCGAAAGGACCATTTCCTCTTGCCCTTCATTGACTTGATGTTGGACGGGTTAGCTGGGCGATCCCATTATTGTTTCTTGGACAGATACTCGGGGTACAATCAGATCTCAATAGCCTCGGAAGATAGAGAGAAAATGTCCTTCACATGTCCGTATGGCATCTTTGCCTTTCGGAGGATGCCCTTTGGACTTTGCAATGCACCAGCCACATTCCAGCGGTGTATGTTTATGGATGATTTCTCTATGGTAGGGGATTCATTCTACGATTGTCTTCACAACCTTAAAAGAGTGCTCAAACGATGTGTGGAGACAAATTTGGTGCTGAACTGGGAGAAGTGCCATTTTATGGTACAAGAAGGCATAGTGTTGGGGCATTGAGTGTCCAAAAAAGGGATTGAAGTAGACCAGGCAAAAGTTGATGTGATTGAGAAGCTCCCAACACCCACTTCAGTGAAAGCGGTGAGAAGTTTCCTTGGGCACGCCGAATTCTACAGGCGGTTCATCAAGGATTTTTCAAAAATTGCTAACCCCTTATGTAAGCTGCTTGAAAAAGACCAGCACTTTATGTTTTTTGATGATTGCAGGTTAGCATTTGAGGAGCTGAAGAAGAGATTGGTGACTGCACCCATCATTGTTGCACCCAACTGGGAGCAACCATTTGAGCTGATGTGCGACGCCAGTGATTACGTTATAGGAGCGGTTTTAGGGTAGCGCAAGGAGAAAATTATGCACCCAATTTACTATGCAAGCCGGACGCTTTGTGTTGCACAGCTGAACTACACGGTCACGGAAAAGGAAATGATCGTTGTAGTGTTTGCCTTCGACAAATTCATGTCATACATGATCGGCTCGAAAGTTATTATTTATACTGACCATGCAGCCATTAGGTACTTGATGGCAAAGAAGTAGTCAAAGCCCCGCTTGATTCGCTGGGTTCTGTTGCTACAAGAATTTGACCTGGAGATTTCGTGACCGAAATGGGACAGACAACCAAGTAGCAGACCACCTCTCGAGGTTAGAAGGGGCTAGAAAAGAGAACGGAGGTTGAAGATATCCTTGAGACATTCCCGGATGAGCAATTACTTGCTGTGACAATGGAGGAGGCACCATGGTATGCTGATATTGCTAATTACTTAGCATGTGGTATTTTACCTCATGATCTCTCCTCAATTCAAAAGAGTTTTTTTTTCGCGATTGTCGGGCGTATTCTTGGGATAAACCTATATTGTTCAAAATATGTGTTGATAACATGATCCGGCGGTGTATCCCCGAGCAAGATCAACCCTCTGTTTTGCAGGCTTGCCATGCTTCGCCATATGGTGGACACTTTGGAGGAATTCGGACAGCAGCAAAGGTGCTGGAATCAGGCCTGTATTGGCCTACATTGTTCAAGGATGCCCATGCTTGGGTCAAAAGCTGTGATGAATGTCAAAGGACGGGCAACATATCCCGTCGTCATGAGATGCCAATGACCACAACCCAAGAGGTGGAAGTGTTTGACATATGGGGGATCGACTTCATGGGGCCTTTCGTCAGCTCGTACGGTAACAAGTATATACTGGTTGCCGTTGACTATGTCTCCAAGTGGGTCGAAGCAGTTGCTCTCCCAACCAATGATGCGAAAGGGGTGACCAGTTTCCTAAAGAAAAACATCTTCACACATTTTGGCACCCCCCGAGCCATAATCAGTGATGGTGGATCTCATTTTTGCAATAGAGCGTTTGCACGCCTGTTGGAGAAGTATGGAGTTCGCCACAAGGTAGCCTACCATACCACCCATAAACAAACGGGCAGGTGGAAGTGTCCAATAGAGAAATCAAAAGTGTCCTCTCAAAAACAGTGAATGCAACAAGAACTGATTGGTCAAGGAAGCTGGATGATGCATTATGGGCATACCGCACAGCCTTCAAAACTCCAATTGGTATGTCGCCATACAAGTTGGTATTTGGAAAGGCATGCCACCTTCTGGTTGAGCTCGAACACAAAGCACTGTGGGCATTGCGGCAGCTGAACTTAAACATGGAAACAGCGGGCACCAACAGAGTTAATGGGTTGTATGAGCTTGAGGAATTCCGGTTCCAGGCATTCGAGAGTGCTAGACTATATAAAGACAGGATGAAATTGATGCATGACAAGCACATCTTGAATCGGAACTTCGAACCCAGAGAATAGTGTTGCTATATAACTCAAGATTTAAGGTTGTTCCCGAGTAAGTTGAAGTCCCGATGGTCAGGACCGTTCAGAGTGGTGCAAATGTTCCCAAGTGGAGCCGTGGATATCGAATCTGAAGATGGGACGAACAAATTCACAGTGAATGGGAAGAGGTTGAAATATTACCTTGGAATGACTGAAGAAAAAGGGGACAGCGTGGTGATAACGTTGGAGGAGCCCCAATACACAAATGAGGAGTGATGACATGAGCCTGCGTCGTGCCGTGACGTTAAATCAGGCGTTGCATTGGAGGCAACCCATTGACTTGTTGTAATTGTCGTGCCACGATATTAACTAAGGCGCTGGTTGGGAGGCAACCCAATACGTAGTGACTTTAGTGTAGTTAGAATTGTTCTTTTTGATTTTAGTGAGTACTAACCAGTGCAAGTGAGCTTGGGAAGTGATAAGTCCATCAGACGCTGAAGGAACAGGTAAAAAATTGAAAAATCTCGAGGCCCAGGAGCGCGGCCGGGCATGAATCGCGCTCAAACCGCGCATATGGCAAAGTATTCTGCCTCAAATTTCAGCCCAGGAGAGCGGCCGCGCTCAGACTGCGCTTGAACCGCGCATATGGCAAAGTGTTCTATTTCACTAGCGCGGCCGCGCTCGGACCGTGCTTGGACCGCGCTAGTACCGTTCCGCCTGCCACTTTGTATAAGTTAACATCTTTTTATTTTCTTATTTAGTTATTTTAATTTCATTAATTTGTTTACCCCAACCCTAACCCCCCTTCTCCTATCACACCTCAAACCCCTCTTCTCCCCCCACGACTAAGGCCCCTCCCTCTCCACTCAAACACGCCCCTTTCCTATTCCCAAATAATCCCAGCCCTAATCCCCCCAAGATTCAACGCCAATCCCATCCCTACCACTCTTCTTCACTTCTCACAATCTCCTCCCACTTCAGGTAAGGTTTTCTTTTTTCTAATTTTTGTTGGGTTTTCTTTTGAATTGTTGGTTATGTAGTAGTTTTTCTTCTTTTTCTCTTAGAAGTAATTTGTAGTGTATACATAGTTGCTTGTGGATGGTGGTGTTTGTCTGAATGTATATCTTAACGTAGGTGGGTAACATTGGGGTAATTGTGATGAACATTGGTTTATAGCATGGTTAAGTGGGAGTTCCGGTGAATGATGCCCACAAAGTGTTTGTTAAAATGCCACAGTGAAGGGTCAATGGTAATTGTGACCAATTGTGCGGGTGAAGTTTGAGTAACCGCAGTTGAATCACATCTTTTATGCTGTGCTAATGCTATTCTTCTTCCAGGTACTATGGCACCTCCGAAGAAACGCCGAACAACAGGTGCTTCATCCAGCGGCCAAGCTGGATCCTCCAGGGCGCGCGCTTCAGCTCCTGCTCGTCCTTATGATAGTAATCGGTTTGTCTCCGCCGTAGCTCATGACCGTTTGTTGATAAGGAATCCAAGAAACCAATACCGGAGAGGGGCATGGATATAGGGTCGCTCCACCATGGCTACCGCAACTTGTACAATGAGCTGGTCCGGCGTGGGCTAGAAATTTTCTTTGAAGAGGCGGATGATGGGAATTTGATGGTTGTGCGCGAGTTCTATGCCAAGGTTAAAGAACATGTGAATGGTGTAGTAACAATGCGCAAGAAAGTTATGGATGCCTCTGTTGAAGCTATTCGAAGAATATACCGGTTTCCCGCACCTGTCGCGAAAATGGAGGATTTTTATGAAGCCTATGGCAGAAAATACACTTAGTGGGAGTTATTCTTTGAAACAATTTGTGTGCCAGGCAAGGAGATTGTGCGGATGAAATATGGGCATAAGTTCCATTAAGTGGCACTCACCTTTGAAGGGAAGTGCTGGTTGTATGTCATCAACAAGCCCCTGCTCCCGTCCTCCAGCACCACGGAAGTGAATGCTTCTCGAGCTACATTAATTTGGTGCTTTATAAATGGTCACAACTTTGATGTGTCCAAGCTTATTCACAAGGAGATGTTTACACGTTGTCCGGTAAAGAGGTATGGTTTCTTCTTCCCTTCCCTAGTCACTAGGCTTTGCCGAGCAGCTCGGGTGCTGGAAAATTTGAGTGTGCATGGAAAAGTGCTGAAAGAGGCAAAGTTTCGAGCCGATAAGGTGACTACTGGGAAGGAGCCTATGGCACCCGGTGGTGATGATAGTGATGACTCAGATGCATCTGAGGAGGGAGAGGATGAGCAAGAGGAAGCGTAAGCCGAGCCGCCCACCCATGCGCCGGTTGCAGAAACTGCAGGACCATCTGGGGTTGGTCGGGTTACCCGGTTAGCAGTCTTAAAGCAGGAGATGGCGGGGATGCGTACCACTGTCGCAGACTTGGGGACGCGAGTTGATGCTTTGGCCACCGAGAATGCTAAATCGGAAAAGACAATCATGGGCTGGCTGCGTGCTTTGGGTCGGGCGTGTAACCTTGACCCTGGCAGTGTCTCCGATCAGGACTGAATACCAGGGAAGTTCCCTTACCTTACTTTGCTTTAGTTTCTTTGACATGGGGACATGCCAAATCCTTAAGTGTGGTGTGGGGGATGATTGTTTTTGTTGTACAATTGTATAGATTTGTTTGGTATTTTTGGATGCTGTTAATTAACTTCGACTTGGCCCGAGGGCGGACACCTCTCGACGGGTCTCTTGAGGGACTTAAGTCGAACAAAAAAAAACATAAAAGATTTTCTTCTGTTAGGTATCCTTGATTTTTCTTTAAACCACAGTTCTTTTCCAAGGGTTTCCATTTGAACCGGGTGTAGTTAGTTTTTTTTCTTTTTTCTAGTTTAGGAATTTTTGGGCGAAGAAGAATAGAGATTGCTTTAATGTGACACTTAGGCTCATTAGTTGACTCTAGCAATAAAGCCTTAAACTGTGTGTTCTTGAGTTGGCTTAAGCACCTTGAGCAGAGTGTCTGATGGTCCTAACTGAATTGAGTCATGTGCTATGTGTGAGTGAGGCCTTGTGTATTCTATGCTAACACTCAATGCCTAGAACTTGCCCTGTGTGTGTACGAAGCGAAATGGTAGTCTTAATTGGTCTGGAAAGTGATATAGGCGTTTCCTTGTTGAACCTATCTATATATGTTTTCACCCACCTGATTTTATATATCCTAGTTAACCCCTTTGAGCCTGTAATCTTATTTCTTTGGCAGCCACATTACAAGCCCTACCCAAGTTGTGAATTGTCTATCTTTTTGAACCCTATCACCTCTTAGAAGCACTTGAATTGTAATGAATATGGAAAAGTTAAAGTGTGGGGTGTTTGGTTGGGCTTTTGAGTGGAGCTAATGGAATAAGAGAAAGGTGCACGGTGTTGAGAAGAAAATAAGAGCCACTTTTATTAAAAAAAAAATATATATTTTCCTTGGTAAGTGGTGACTCTTGATGTAAATGTGCTTGAAGAAATAGGGGGTTTAACTCAATGATGTAAAGGTGGAATGAAGGTTTGACAAAGGTATGGGCTTAAAAGTGAAAGATGTATTGAAGTGCTTAGGGAGGCGTAGTCACTATACCCATATGTATCCTACCTATCCCACAGCCAACATTACAACCAAATAAAGTCCTACTTGATTCTAGACCAAATGAGCTCGATTAGTCAAGTATTACACTACGGGCGAGCCTATGGTGCGTTGTTTGTGGCATAAGAATTTCTTTCTGAGGGTGAGTGGAATCTTACGTATTTGAATTCCTCAGTGTGTGAATTACAATGACCATGACGCAAGTCTATTTTGTGGTGAGTAGGCACGTGATTCATGAAGGGAAGGTCAGTTTGGACCTTTGACTGAGAGTATGAAAGCCGGTTAGGGACATTACATGGCTAGAGAGAGAGTCCACTCTTGAGGTTAGGATGTTACGCTAAGGTAGTCTATCTATGGGAATTATTCTTAGTATAAGGTGTAGGGAAGTGGCCCAGTGATGATTAGGCCTATAGAGTGTGGTTTTGTTGCTAAAGGACTAGCAACGGTTAAGTGTGGAGTGTTGATAGTAGCCTATATTATGCGATGTAGTTGCTATTTATGCTCGAACTTAACCATACTTTATCGATGTTTTAAGTGCTAAATGATAACAAAATGCTCTGATTGATGTTTTTGTGCTTTGCAGGAGCAAGTGTTGATTATGAGGACATTGAACAGCTTTTGGAGCTAATTTGGAGCAAGGAAAGCCACTCGGAGGGGAATGCGCGTGAAAGAAGAAGGAGAAAAGGAGAAAACAATTGAACCTCGCGAGCGCGGGCGCGCTCTAGCCGCGCTAGTCCAGGCAGAATAGAACGCGATATGCGCGTCCCAAGCGCGGTCCAACCACGGCCGCGCTCGTCTGTTCGCTGAACCTTATTTCCAAGGGTAATTTCGGAAGTTCGGGGGCAACTCTGCTTAACATATAAGAAGCCCAAGTCGCCCAAAGAGTGGGTATCAATGTTTGTAGAGTTTTGTTGAAGGCAAGGAGGAAAATTCAGCATCGAGTTCTATCTTTCTTCCTTTTGTGTTGATCATTGTTTATGAATTTTACTGTTGTGATTATGAAAACAATTATGCGTAGCTAATTATTTAGTCTAGGGTTGATGGAACCAATTGTTAGATGAAGTTTTGACTCAATTTTGTTATAATGGAGCCGGGTTTATTATATGATTGTTCAACTATGTTTTGTATGGTGATTAATTGAATGGGCCCTCAATTAATCGTGTCTAATCGCCTTGTGTTGCTTGATAAAGAACACTAGGTTAGATTGTTGTTGAACAACACCACTTTCGGGCAATTGAAGAGATTCATTACTTGAATTTAAAAGTGGGTTAGAAATAACGAAACTTTGGTGGGATAATTCAGAGCTGCATAAATTCTCAGCTAGAGTAGTTCGAGAGAATGCTCTAGTAAATTATCGTAGTTGATCAAGAGATAATTGCGGTAACCCATAGCTCATAATCCTCATAGAGTATTACGGCGATATTATAGCAAAAGAGTTAAGAAATAATCTAGCAATTGGGGAAATCAACACCCTAGATCTTTTTACCATTGAATTATCTTTAATTTAGAATATTGTTAGTTTTAATATCATTTTACTTAGTTAAACAAATCCCAATATTTATTCCTAAAAATCTTGCATTCCGGAAATTTTTTGAGCTTGTACTAGCACCATTAAGAGTTGTAATAGATAGGTTAGTTCCCTAAGGAATCGGCTCCGGACTTGTTAACCGGATTATATTTGCAACGACCGCTTTGTCTTTTATAAGGCATAGTTGGGCGTGATCACTAGCCGTCAGAGGTCGGGGCCGGGGTAGAGGACGAGGACGCGCACGTGGTTCAGCTAGAGCACCCGCGCGAGCTGCTACAGAGGAGCCACCAGCAGCTCCAGCCGGAGCCCAGGCGCCTGATTCGCCTACTGCTGCCCACTCCAGCTCTCCAGGAGACTTTTGCATAGTTCAAGAGTATGTACACTACTCTAGCTCAGGCAGGGTTGCTTTCGCTTGCTGCACCCACATCTCAGGCCGGGGGAGGAGCACAGACTCCCGCCATCCGCACTCCTGAGCAGCGAGTACAGGTCGATTAGGTCCTAGAGATTATATCGGTACCGCCTGTAGCCCTAGTTCACCCCGAGGATAGGGCAGTAGCTTCAGAGGAGGAGAAGATGAGACTTGAGAGGTTCAAGAAATACCAGCCTCCTACATTCAGTGGTCTAGTATCGGAGGATGCTCAGGGATTTTTGGAGGAGTGCCACTGTATCCTCCGCACTATGAGTATATCAGGATCGAGTGGGGTTTCTTTCACTGCCTTCCAGCTTCGAGGAGCAGCCGATCAATAGTGGCGTACTTTTGAGTTGGACAGTCCGACTGAGGCAGCTTCCCTTACATGGGCTCAGTTTTCAAGTATATTTTTGAGAGAGTATGTCCCTTAAAGCCTCAGGGACGCCTGGCGTGCGGAGTTTGAGCGTTTGCGCCAGGGTTCTATGACTATTTCGGAGTACGCTGTCCATTTTATTGACTTGGCTAGGCATGCACCAGCCTTGGTTTCTATGGTTCGTGAGAGAGTTCGCCGGTTTATTGAGGGGCTTATTCCCAGCATCAGATCTAGCATGGCCCGAGAGTTAGAGATGGATATTTCTTATCAGCAGGTGGTGAGCATTGTTAGGAGAGTAGAGGGCATGCATGCTCGGGATAGTAAGGAGAGAGAGGCCAAGAGGTCTCGAGAGTCGGGCCATTATTCTGGTTCCCGTTCCCCAATAACAGTTCGTCATGGTAGGGGTTATGTGAGCTGCCCCGTTTATTCAGCTCTTCCAGCAGCCAGTGGTATTCCAGCTCCTCCTAGACCTCAGGAGCCTTATTATGCACCTCCAGTATCTAGTGCGCCTCCTGCACGGGGTGCTTTTAGTGGTTAGTCCAGCAGACCTGGCCCGAGCCAGTCACAGCTGCCACGTCCTCCTAGAGCTTTTTTTGAGTGTGGCGACACACGCCATGTGGTGAGGGATTGCCCTAGACTTAGGAGGGGTGCACCTCCACAGACCTCTCAGCCACAGCGTGCTCCGCAGAGTTCCCAGGCTATGATTACAGCACCAGTTTCTACCCCACCTGCCTAGACAGCTAGAGGTGGAGGTATGGGAGGTAGAGATCGCCCTAGAGGGGGATGCCAGGCCAGATATTATGCTCTTCCTGCCCATACTGAGTTTGTTGCCTCCGATTCTGTCATCACAGGTATTGTTTCGGTCTGTCATAGAGATGCATCGGTTCTATTCGATCCAAGCTCCACTAATTCTTATGTGTCATCTTATTTTGCCCTGTATTTGGGCGTGTCTCGGGATTCTTTGAGTTCCCCTGTTTATGTTTCTACTCCTGTGGGAGATTCTCTTGTTGTGGACCGCGTTTATCGATCGTGTTTGATTGCTCTTAGTGGTTTTGAGACCAGAGCCGATTTGTTATTGCTCGGCATGGTTTTGACATTATCTTGGGCATGGACTGGTTGTCGCTCTATTATGCTATTCTTGATTGTCACGCCAAAACCGTGACGCTGGCTATGCCAGGTGTACCGCGAGTAAAGTAGAGGGGTACCTTAGATCATACTTCCACTAGAGTTATTTCATTTCTTAAAGCTCAGCGAATGGTTGAGAAGGGGTGTGACACGTATCTAGCTTATGTGAGAGATGTCAGTATTGATACCCCTACAGTTGATTCAGTCCTAGTAGTACGGGATTTCTCTGATGTGTTTCTAGCTGATCTTTCGGGCATGCCGCCTGACAGAGATATTGATTTTGGCATTGATCTGTTGCTGGGCACTCAGCCCACTTTTATTCCTCCTTACCGTATGGCTCCTCCCGAGTTGAAGGAGTTGAAGGAGCAGTTACAGTAATTTCTTGATAAGGGTTTTATTCGGCCTAGTGTATCACCTTGGGGTGCTCTTGTCTTATTTGTGAAGAAGAATGATAGTTATATGCGTATGTGCATTGATTATCGCTAGTTGAACAAAGTTACAGTGAATAACTAGTATCCTTTGCCTCGTATTGATGACCTGTTTGATCAGTTACAGGGTGCTTGTGTGTTTTCTAAGATTGACTTGCGTTCAGGCTATCATCAGCTGAAGATTCAGGAGCCAGATATCCCTAAAACTACCTTTCAAACTCGGTATGGTCATTACGAGTTCCTTCTTATGTCATTTGGGCTGACCAATGCCCCAGCAACATTCATGCATTTGATGCACAATGTATTCTAGCCATATCTTGTCTCATTCGTCATTGTCTTTATTGATGACATTCTGGTATGCTCCTGGAGTCGGGAAGATCATGAGCAACACCTGAGGACAGAGCTTCAAACTTTGAGGGAAAAGAAGTTATATGAAAAGTTCTCGAAATGTGAGTTATGGTTGGATTCCGTGGCATTCTTGGGTCACGTGGTATCGAGTGAAGGGATCAAGGTGGATCCGAAGAAAGTGAAAGCAGTGCAGAGTTGGCCCAGGCCATCCTCAGCTACAGAGATCCATAGTTTCCTTGGCTTGGCGGGTTATTACCTTCGGTTTGTTGAGGGATTTTCGTCGATTGCAACACCTATGACCAGGTTGACCCAGAAGGGTACTCCGTACAGGTGGACGGAAGAGTGTGAGGAGAGCTTTCAGAAGCTCAAGATAGCTTTGACTACAACCCCAATATTGATATTGCCTACAGGTTCGGGGTCTTATAGTGTCTATTATGATGCCTCAAGGATTCGCCTTGGAGCGGTATTGATGCAGGACGGTAGGGTGATTGCCTATGTGTCCAGACAACTGAAGGTGCATGAGAAGAATTATCCTGTCCATGATCTCGAGTTAGATGCTATTGTTCACGCCTTGAAGATCTGACATCATTATTTGTACGGTGTTCCTTGTGAGATCTATACCGATCACCGGAGCTTGCAGCATCTGTTCAAGCAGAAGGACCTCAACTTGCGTCAGAGGAGGTGGTTAGAGCTGCTGAAGGACTATGATATCACTATCTTGTATCACCCGGGCAAGGCCAATGCGGTGGACGATGCTTTGAGTCGCCGGGCGGAGAGTTTGGGGAGTTTGTCTTATCTACCAGCAACAGAGAGGCCCATGGCGATGGATGTTCAGGCCTTAGCCAGCCAGTTTGTGAGATTGGATATTTCGGAGCCCAGTCGGGTCCTAGCTTATGTGGTTTATCGGTCTTCCTTGTTTGATCGTATTAGAGAGCGTCAGTATGATGACCCTCATTTGCTTGTCCTCAAGGACAAGGTTCTGCATGGTGACGCCAGAGATGTGACCATTGGGGATGATGGGGTATTGGGGATGCAGGGTCGGATATGTGTGCCCTATGTTGATGGGCTACGGGAGTTGATTCTAGAGGAGGTCCACAGCTCGCGGTATTCCATCCATCCGGGTGCCGCGAAGATGTACCAGGATTTGAGGCAGCACTATTGGTGGAGGAGGATGAAGAAGGATATAGTTGGGTTTGCAGCTCGGTGCCTTAATTGTCAGCCGGTAAAGTATGAGCACCAGAGACCGGGTGGCTTACTTCTACAGATAGAGATTCCGGAGTGGAAGTGGGAGCTGATCACCATGGACTTCGTAGTTGGACTTCCACGGACCATGAGGAAGTTCGACGCTATTTGGGTGATTGTGGATCGGCCGACCAAGTCCGCACACTTCATTCCTGTATGTACTACCTATTCTTCAGAGCGGTTGGCTGAGATTTATATCCGGGGTATTTTTCGTCTGCATGGTATTCCAGTTTCTATCATTTCATATAGAGGTACTCAGTTCACATCACAGTTCTGGAGGGTCGTACAACATGAGTTGGGTACCGGTGGAGTTGAGCACATCATTTCACCCACAGATAGACGGACAGTTCGAGCGCATTTTTTAGATTCTTGAGGATATGCTCCGTGCGTGTGTGATGGATTTTGGAGGTCCTCGGGATCAGTTCTTGCCACTGGCGGAGTTTGCCTATAAAAACAGTTATCAATCCTGCATTCAGATGGCACCTTACGAGGCTTTGTATGGTAGGCGGTGTAGATCCCCTGTGGGTTGGTTCGAGCCGGGTGAGGCTAGATTATTAGGCACAGACTTGGTTCAGGACGCCTTGGAGAAGGTTAAGGTGATTCAAGATAGACTCCACATAGCCCAATCCAGACAGAAGAGTTATGCGGACCGGAAGGTTCGCGATGTTTCATTTATGGTTGGAGAACGGGTCTTGCTTCGGGCTTCGCCTATGAAGGGCATTATGAGATTTGGGAAGAAAGAGAAATTGAGTCCGAGGTTTATTGGTCCCTTTGAGGTATTGCGACGTGTTGGGGAGGTTGCTTATGAGCTTGCCTTACCTCCCAGCCTAGCTGGAGTTCATCCGGTATTTCATATTTCGATGCTCCGAAGGTATCACGGTGATCCGTCGCACGTGTTCGATTTCAGTTCAGTCCAGTTGGACAAGGATCTATCTTATGTTGAGGACCCAGTGGCTATATTGGACAGGCAGGTTCGAAAGTTGAGGTCAAAGAGCATTGCATCAGTAAAGGTTCGGTGGCGGGGTCAGCCGGTCAAGGAGGCGACTTGGAAGATCGACCAAGATATGCGCAGCCGTTACCCTCATCTTTTTACCACTTCAGGTATGTCTCTATGCTCGTTCGAGGACGAACGAATGTTTTAAGAGGGGGAGGATTTAACGACCCGACCGGTCGTTTTGAGAATTTACACCCTGATCCCCTATTAACTGCTTTTTCTGTATTTATTTCTGCTATTGTGGGTTGCCGGAAAGTTTCATTTTGAGTTTCCGAGTGTTTTGGAGCAGTGTGAAGACGGTCTCGGAATGAAATTCCGTCGATTCCGTTAGCTTCGTTGGGTGATTTCGGGCTTAGGGGCGTGTTCGGATTGTGTTTTGGAGGTCTGTAGCTTATTTAGGCTTGAAATGCCGAAAGTTAAATTTTTGAAGTTTCCGGATCGATAGTGAAGTTTTGATATCGGGGTCGAAATCCGATTCCGAAAGTTGGAATAGTTCCATAGTGTTGAATGTGACTTGTATGCAAAATTTGGGGTCAATGGGACTTGGTTTGGTTGGTTTTGTCATTGGTTGTAGAATTCTTGAGATTTCAAGTTCATTAGGCTTGGATTGGAGGGTGAATCGTGGTTTTAGCGTAGTTTGATGTGATTTGAGGGTTGGAATAAGTTCGTATGATGTTTTAGGATTGGCCTCGGGTGAGTTTGGATGCTTAACGGAAGTTGATTTGGACTTAGGCAATTGCTAAAGTTGTTGAACCTGTTGGTTTCGCACCTGCGGAGTTTGGACCGCAGGTGCGGCGCCGCAGAAGCGGGCTGGGAACCGCAGATGCGGTCTGAGGCACAAGGAAGCTGGTCGCAGATGCGGCCCAAGGACCGCAAAAGCGGAACCGCATTTGCGAATAAAGGGTCGCGGGTGCGGAATCTGGCTGTTTAATGAAAATCCGCAGGTGCGGTGTAGAAGATGCAGGAGCGGGACCGCAGGTGCAGTAGACCCCTCGCATAAGCGGAAATCGCTGGGCAGAAATATGAAAATCGAGGGTTTGAGTTCATAACTTCAAAAATCAAATTGGAGCTCGGGGGAAGACGATTCTGTGGGGATTTTGAAGAGAAGATTAGTGGGTAATGATTCCTAACCCCTTTTTGATTGTATCCCATTAATCTAAGCTTAAATTCATAGTTAAATTTCGGAATTGGGGTGAAAAATTAGGAGAAATTGAGAAAAGTTCTTAGGCCGAATTTTAGGATTTTGATCGAGGTTTTGGTATCAGATTTGAGTGATTTTGGTATGGTTAGACTCGTGAGTGAATGGATGTTCATGATCCGTAATTTTTACCCGATTCCGAGACGTAGGCCCGGGGAGGATTTTTGGGCGTTTTTCTATTTTCTTTCCTTAGCTTCGATTCCTTTATCTAAACTTGTTGGTTGTAGTTATATTTACATTATGAAATTGATATGATTAGATTTGGGCCACTCGGAGTTGGATACTCATGGTAAGGGCATGATTTTAGATTGATTGAGCTTGGTTCGAGGTAAGTGGCTTGCCTAACCTTGGGGGGGGGGGGGAGGGGGGGACTCCCCTTAGGATTTTGGTATTGTTGTTATATGAATGTTGTGTACGTGAGGTGACGAGTGCGTACACGTGCTAATTATTGAAAAACCTGGTTTTCATTAAGTAAATATCTGTGTTCTCTTTTAATTGAGCACTACTTGTATTAGAAGCCTACTGTTTAGCTTAGGAAAGCATGCTTAAGTGACTTAACTGTTTTATCTGCTTAAATTACTTACTTGGATTCTGTGCAGCATGTTTAGAGTAGAAATTCCTGTTTCTTGGTACGAACTTGAATAGAATTGTAGATTTCTTTCTTGAGACTGTTGTGTGTTTACTTTGGGACTACGATACGTTATCCCGGGAGATCTCCCTGCATATTTACTTTGGGACTACGGATCGGTATTCCGGGAGATCCCCATGCACATTTATATTTGGGACTACGGGACGATATCCCGGGAGATCCCCCTGTACTAGGATATTTATTTTGGGACTACGGATCGGTATTTCGGGAGATCCCCCTACACATTTACGTTTGGGATTACGGGACGTTATCGTGGGAGATCCCCTGTTGTTATTATTGCTTACTGAGTTATTTCCTTTCTAAGATTTCATGTTAATTGACTGTTAGCATTTTTAATTATATTGTCATGTCTACACTGTTTTACCTTATTATATAATTATATAACCAGTAGGGCCCTGATCTTCCCGTCACTACTCGACCGAGGTTAGGCTCGGCACTTACTGGGTACCGCTATGGTGTACTCATGCCCTTTCCTGCACATGTTTTTCGTGTGCAGATCCAGGTTCTTCTGCTCAGCCGTTCTATCAGTGAGGGGGAGGGGGGGCGATTTCAGAGACTTCGAGGTATATTTGCCGCGTCCGCAGACCTAGAAGCCCCTCTCTACTCTCCCATTTAGCTTTAGACTTCCTGTATTTACTTTTGTTTAGACGTTCTGGAGTTAGAACACTGTGTAAATTTCTCTAGCTTGTGATTTCATGAGATTCCGGATTTTGAGAGTGTCTTTGTTAAATTTTTGAGTGAGTGGTATTGTATATGCCGAGCGGCATGTTAAACCTTTTTATTATGTTATCCGTAAATTGCTAGTTTTGTATTTTATTTCCCCTTTTCCGAAATTGTTAAGCTTACCTAGTCGTAGCGACTAGGTGCCGTCACGACAGTTCACGGAGGGAGAACTTGGGTCGTGACATTTTTAGTCTTTATCTTTATGTTTTTCCTTTTTAGTCATCACTCAGGAGAGGTTTGAGGCTAATAAACCTATCTCTTCTTAGTTCTCTATTTTACGCATTTTGAAAATGACATTTCTTTAGTAGTACAAATGCTTTAAGCTAGATATAGGGATTAATATTGATATCTTTATTTTACGTATCAACTACAGGAATTTATGTATCTTTTCCTTATAAGTCCGAATATAATAATTTAAATGAATTGTTTCATGTTTTACTTGAGATGTCGTTACATATTCCTTCGGTCAAGAAAATTATGTAGGATTTAAAAAGAATTAATTAGGAATAGAAAGGGACGGGGTGGTGCGCCATTCGCAAGCTTTGGCCGAGACTATACAATACTATGTATACATGCATGTATATATAGAAGGAATGCATATAATATTTTAAGTGGCACCCTTTGTACCAATAAGGCTCAAGGTGCCACTGACAAGGCATTGTCGTTTTCACCCAAATGGCGGGGGTTTAAATCTAGCCCACCTCACTTTTCAAAAAGCTTTTGTTTTGCATTTAAGACAATTACGGGAGGATCCTTTGTTTCTTTTTTCTTTAATTTTATTAGTTATTTTGAAATTTCTTTTCTCCTTCTTCTTTCTTTAAACATTTAACAGAAAGTATAAAAAAAAATTCTTTCACAAATCTATTCAAAGAAGTCCCCATTGTTGCACTTTTCTTACTCCCCCCTGATTTATCAATAGATAAAGAAAAATTAATTATTTTCTCCAGGACTACAACTCTGAAAATCTATTTGCAAAAATAAAATATAAAAAAAATCCTCTAATAAGTTATTGTTTTAATCAATGATGAAAGTTTATTTTGTTGTCGGGTTGCTCTAAAGTAGGACAATTGTATATAATATTGAGTGAGTTAATTTTCATAAAAAATATCCGTAAACTTACTTAATATTTACAGTGCTTATTAGTATAAGTTTTTGCCTTAAGTATCTAAATATGAAGTGATAACGAGCCTTTTTTCTTGTACAAAATGCATGATCTAGTTGAATTTTTATGTTTTTTTCCAAGTTATCATACTTATTACGTAATCTTTTTGCTCGATCGATTTGTTTATATTAACTCCAAAGACGAATAATCCGAACCGAAATCCAAATAGACCAAACCGATTAAATTTATACCTTATTTAGACTAATGTAAATTGTAATATGACTACATTAAAAAAATTTGACACCCGGAGCCTCTAAATTCTGGATCCGCATATATATATATATATATATATATTCATTTACAAAAGGATATATTTGACTGTGCAAAGTGCGGGCTAATTAACTCGTGAAATATATATGAAGTTTCCCTTAAATTTCATAGAAAAGATAAGGGAACATTGTTATGCGAGAATATTGGGAGATATATGGTTAGAGGGAACCTGTCCGCTACTCTCTCCGTTGAATGATTCAGTAACAGTGTAAAACAGAATTTGAAAATTACGTGTTACACGTATAGAGAACACAAGAAAAGAAACTAAGTACAGGAAAAACTGATGGATCAGTAACCCAACCCTCACTCTTCAACAACAACAACAAAAGTTCACAAGACTCTTTTTGTTACTTCCTTCCTTACATTCACGCGGTAAGAACTAAATTTACATATCCTTAATTATTTGTTCTTTGCTACTTATTGCATCGCTGCATGGATAATGCAGCCCTTCTATTTTCATGCATATATGTTCTTTGAATTACTTCTTCTTATTCAAATGATTTGATTTTCCATCTGAGTTTTCACTTTGTGGGGAGTGTAAAATAACTTTTTCAATAGTCTTTTGGTTAAATTATACGATAGACAAGGATATCCCATGAGATTCATCATTTTGATACAACATCTATCCCGGAATTAGCTAATACCTATAATCAAATATGGGACAAATACAAACCCAAATTCTATCCCGGAATAGTATCCTTAGGGTTTTTTATTGATATAATGGATATATGTAATTTAGGGTTTTTGTTAATAGAAAGGAGGAGGGGAGCCTTGGCGTAACTGGTAAAGTTGCTGCCATGTAACCGGGAGGTCATGGGTTCGAGCCGTGGAAACAACCTCTTGCAGAAATGCAGGGTAAGTAGACCTTACGGTCCGGCCCTTCCCCGGACTCCGCGCATAGCGGGAGCTTAGTGCACCGGGCTCCCCTGCCCTCTGTTAATAGAAAGTAGTTTCTACAACAAAACTTGTTATTATGCTTCCGATAATTAACTTGTAATCTATTTTCAGTCCCGGGGTCACCATGTCCGATTCAGTGGAGGAAATTGTTCCTGATTCTTCAGCGAAAGAGGTGCAAGGGACCGTTGATCACCGTGATTATTCTTCTTCATCATCCACCGACGGCGATGATTTTCGACGCCCCACCAACGAGAAGTCTCACCTCTTTGGCCGCCAGAAACCTGTCCATGCCGCCCTAGGCGGTGGCAAACGTATGTCTTATTCAGTAATTGTTATATCGCGGTATTTGACTGGGCACCATGATAATAATTTCCATAGCTATAAAAGCGTGTTATTAAGGATAAAAGGAAAGTTTAAAGTTAAAGAGTTTCTAAATATAAAAAGGTGTCATTCTTTCTGAAACAAACCAAAAAGGAAAGAGTAACATATAAAATAGAACAGATGGAGTACTTATTTTTGCATTATCTATCATTCTTGATTTGCTTTGGCCTTTGTGTAAAATGTAAACTTATGATTATTTCTGGTAATAAAAACTCTTGTATCAGCCGCTGATATTTTGCTGTGGAGGAACAAGCAGATTTCAGCAGGGATGCTTGCTGCTGCCACTGTCATATGGCTGCTCTTCGAATGGATTGGTTATCATTTGCTCACTTTTATTTGCCATTCTCTCATACTTACCTTGGCCATCTTGTTCTTTTGGTCAAATATCTCCCACTTTGTCAATAAGTGAGTTCCCTTGCCTCAAAAACTTCACTTTATTTTTCACATGCCTTATAAATTCTGTTCTCTGGATTTTTGTCATGTATCTTATAGGAGTTACTTTATAGTCGCTATGCTTCTTACGCTCTCCTATCATTCCGAGTGTATACATTAGGTGATAAGATCATATTGTACTCCCTGGCAGGACTCCTATGGAATTTCCAGAGATAGTATTGCCAGAGAAATTGTGGACTGAGGTTGCTCTCCTGTTGAGGGACAGATTCAACTGTGCATTTGGTGTCTTCTGGGAAGTGGCTTCTGGAAAGGATTTGAAGAAGTTCCTATATGTACAAATCTCTCACTACCCTCAGCTTTGTGTTATGTATACTTTCATTTCATTTATGTTTCTCAAGTGCGACATCCTATGTCACTCTGCAGAGTATTTTAGGCTTGTGGATTGTGTCTATCGTTGGCAGCTGGTTCGATTTTCTGACCCTTGTTTACATCTGTAAGTTCTCTTACCTTTTCTTCTTTCTATCAGCTGCAGAAGACAAATTTATGAAATTTGCTCCCTATATTATGGAAATGCAATCGACTGCTCAGTTTCTGGACCAGTTTTTCTTAATCCCTGATCAAAGTTGTCTGGCTGTTGGAAATTTATTGCTGACCACTGTATATCATTCTTCATTAATGTACCAAATGCCTTCCTGGAATTCATAGAATTCGAATAACAGATTTTACTATCCAAACGGGAAAGAAGTTAGGAATGATAGTGGAACTCAAAATATTTCCTTGTCATCCATCAGCGAGATAATAAATTATTTGTTTTTTGGACAGTATTTGTCATGCTGTTGACAGTACCTTGGTTCTATGAGAAACATGAAGATCAAGTGGATATCTATGCACAGAAGGCCAAAAAAGAACTCAAGAGACAGTACAGTCATTTGGATGAGAAGGTTCTTCAGAAACTACCAAAAGTTCCTTTTGTTAAAGACAGTAAGCAGCAGTGATGACATTCTATTCCCAGGCAGATAAAGTTATCACAGTAGGAGTGTGCTTTTTCTTTTTATAACCACAACTATACTATGCTTCTCCATTTTAACTATGAGCTACTGCTAAGTGGTTTTCCCCCTCCTCAATCCCTATCTATTCTTTTCTTTCTATTGTTGTTGGTTGTGTGACTCCCTGCTTTCACCAAGTATCTCTCATTATTTGAATCAGATTAAACATGCAATCATGAGAATCGGTCTTCCATTTAATCAAATTGGAAAGGTCAATACTGGAGAACTGTGATGGTTTTTATGTTGCTCATTCTGCTTCAGGAGAGGGAGTTAAACGGTCTAGAAAATATTAACACTTGCATCCAATCCCACCCTGAGGTACGAATTTCTAGGGGGGTGATGGGAACTATAAAACAACAACAAATCTGAAGGAGCAGATTAATAAACCTCCAGTGTTTTGGTGTCGTTCTCCTAAATGGATGACATCTAATACATTTGGACAGGAAAGATACTCTACCGAAGAACATAAGAAAGACTTTTGGCTTCAGATCAGACTTATCAGGAAAATCAAGCAAAAAAGAGATATGTTTGGTTCCATGATTTGAAATGCCTAGGTAAAACCTCACACCAAACTAGGTTGCTGATGAACTACTACAGCATTACCTTTTCGCACAGAACAAATGCAGCATTTTCGAAGATTAAGAGCATAAGATATCTGGCTTCAGATCAGCCCGTACATAGAGAGGTATGTTTAAACCTAGCACTGAACTACCGCAACATTAATTTTTTGCGCTAAGCCAAAGCATCATTTTCAGTAGTCCCTTTCTTCTCCAATTACTTATGTAATCTCATAATCAGGTTTAGATCATCAACATCCAGGAACTAATCATACAGTATTTGGCCAATAAGCTAGACACACCTTTACCTACAGCCTACATTTGTGCTTCACACTTCATCTTTTCACATGCTTTTGAAATAGATGTCAAATGCCTGACTAACAAACAGTGTGGCAGTGGCAGAGAATGACCTGCTTCGTTAAACACAGAGGATATCCCAAAATTGAGTAGAAGGATTGCTACTCACACCTTTGATGTCTGAGATCCAGGGGGTAAGAAAGGCGTCCACCACTCTGATTCATACTTTGGGTATGGCGCTACCCACTTCTCTGGCTTTTCAAACTTAAGACTAACAGGAGTACATGCCAAAGCTTCTTCTAGACTGTCAGCTTCATAGCTCTCCTGCAAAACTCTGTCTAGTCTCAACTTCATGAACCTACAACACCCAAGAAACACGTGAAGATACATATTGGGATAACAAAAGGCGGATTAAGGATTTAAATTCGATGAGTTCAATCTTTAAGTTTCTTAGCACATATGTTGCTCGGACTCTCCGAAAATGTCGCCAGGTGCGTGTTAGATCCTCCAAAAGTAGTGCATTTTTGAAGGATCCGACATGAGTGCGACAGCATTTTGGAGAGTCCGCAGAACATAGCTTAGCACTAAACTTGTTTCACTTTTAAATTATGGATTTTGAATTTTCCTTGTTAAAATTTTAGTGGTTTTTCTCACACATATACCTTTTCTGTGTCAAAAATACTGGGTTCAACTAGAACCATAGAGGATATGTTGTATCCCACTCTGATTAAGTTTATCAATGTGCAAGCGCACACGCACATACATATGTTCCATGTCAAAAACATTGGGTTCAGTTAAAACCGTAAAGATTAGCCTGCATCCGACTTTGATTGACTTGCTTATCAACGCATATACCTTCTTGCATTTTCTTATGATGCATAAACTGGGAAAAGAGGGTAACTAGAGTTTAGGGTATTGAAAATGAGTGCACTTACGTGATCCAAGGGCCATTTGTTGAGACAAGAGCTACTGCAGGTCTCTTCAGTCTCTTGGTAATATTAGGGAATTTATCCAAGAATTTTGGCTCAATCAAAAGCCAGAAATCCTGCTCCATGTTGCGCTCTCCAAAGAGACGAAGACGTTCAAACAATTGCTCCTGGAAATGCTCCTCTTCATCCAGCATGAATTTGGCATTTGCAACAAGAAAATAGTACTTCTTCCTTTCTGTGTCTTGCTGTATATATAACAAAATGTCAAACAGTAATTGAAGATTGCGCTGGATACTCGCAGATCAGCATATCAACGAAATGTGAAAGTGAAAATCTAAACATGAAAAAGGATGGCATTTTGCTAGATAACTTACCTAAAAAGGAGTTACTTGAAGTTTTTGCCTTCATTTCACATAACAATGATCCATGTCTCCAGATAAGCATAGAACGCTCTTGTGATTTTTACCAGAAAAGAAATAAATGCACTTATCGTGTCGCGTTTATGAGATGGTTATTGTAAGTTTGTAACTTGAGATTATTCCGTGTACATGGAAACCCATACCATGGCACATGGGGCATTAGTTTCCACATCATGGGATCAAATCGCCTCAGTTTTGAATTTTGATTAAAAAAAGAGAGCATGGACATTTTCAATTGGTGGCTTACTGAAACTAGTTAAGTTACATTGATATGATGTTAGTGTATATAAATTCACTCATTTCTGTTGAAAAACGTGAATGAAGAACACAAAAGATTTAGGCTTGAAACACGTAAAAGGACTAAACACACTTTTCCTAAAAAGCAATATCTGATCTCTCTCTCTGGTTAGAAAAGCAAGAAATAGCAACTTGAAATTTTCAGTGTAGAAAAGTGAACAAGAAAGAGCTACTCTCTTTTGGGGGTCAGAGAGTTTTAGAAAATGTTCTTGGTAGAAAAATGTGAACGAAGGATCTCACTGAATTGAAATTGGGTCCATGAATCTAAGAAAGGGTGAGATTTCTTGATCTTTCTCGGAATAGAAGAATGTAATGTATCTGCCAGAAGTTCAGTTAAATGTAGTACCAAAAGATAAGAACAAAGTGGTTATCAAGACAAATGAGTGGTTAAAGGTGCAGCACTAAATCAAGAAACATAACTTGTCATTTAAAAAGTAGGTAGTATATTTAAACATATTCTAATACTAGATAGTTTAATAGGCGAACCAATTTCGTAAAAAGTAAAATCTGCAAACCTTTTGGGCAGGTTGAGAGGAATCAACAGCAGCAACGGCAGTCTTGAATGGTGTAGTTAATTTCCAGCTTCCATGAAAAGGCTTGACTATAGGATTTGGTAATGCCAAGAATGGCAGCGACTGTAGATGGCAACTGTGGGCTGACACATTCACTATACAACTGCCTAATGAACCCAGATTCAGAGCTGTTGAAGCTAACATAATGAGTGGTTAAAGGCTTTCCCTTTTGTGTCTGGTTTTTATATATCTTGGGCTATGAAGAATGATAGAGTAGAAAGGAAAATACAACAAACCCTGATCCTACCTTATCTACTGCTTTCTTATCCCCTCCTGATTTCCCAACTTAACCCCTCCAATCCTCTTATGTAAAACATCTATAATTCACCCATTCTCTTACAATTGCCGTAATGTAAAGCTAGTGTTTGACTCAAAAGTTAACGATATACTTTGTAAGCTAAAAAACAATCAAAAGTAGAAAAAGGGGTAAATCGTTATCAAATATAATAATCATAGAGATGCAAAGATGATAATATTGTTGTAGATCTAGTATTGCAAAGTGATAATATGAACTCAATAAGATATGTTCGTTTGAAGTAGAGATAGAGAGAGAAAGCTAGAAAAATGAGAGAGTTGTATTATATCATATGCCCCTTTTACAATGTGAGGGTCTCCTTTATATAATAAGAGACCCTCCTCGAAAGAATCAAAAAGTTACAAAACAGGTAACGTCTCCCTAGTGAAGACACCGAGTCCTAAACGATGTCGCTTTTGTCCCCACGGCCGAGTCGTACCCGCTACGTTAGTCGGCGTACACTCACTGGGCGTACCCACTGGCGTAGAGATGCTGAGGGTCAAATTTGACCCTATACAGCTAGCTTATGCATGTAACTTGTTCACAGCCCAAAAAAAATTTATCTTGCATATATACCTTTACGTATCACTTAATAATATTTAAATATTATTTATTTTCAGATTTATTTGTAACTCTTATGATTAAGTTATTTAATTTAGTGTAAATATTACAGCGGCAAGCATTTTTCTTACTAGGTAATATGTATCTTCATATACTCTTTCCAAATTTCCTTTTTCGTGCTAGTAAAAGCTTTCTGCCTTTGATCCGGGAACCATTTTGTCCCCTTGTTCAATTTATCGTTTTCAATCAAAAAATCCCCCGAGGGCCAGCTGGCACAGATAATATATTCAATCCTCTATCTTTCTTTAAGTTAGCGTTTGGCCACAGATTTCCAAATTTGTTTTAAAAAATCTGATTTGGGTGAAATTTGGTTTGAAGATAAAAATGTGTTGGACATCAATTTTCAAAATATATTTCCCAAATTTATTTTGAAAAAACATGAAACATGTCTATACCCACAAGTTCTAAAAACTACCACAAATACCCAATAGTACCATTATCAATAGCGTTAATTATATTATCGCAAACCATAGTCCTGAACATAAATAAATTTTGTACAAAATTATCATTTTTATAATGAACTAGATGATACACTATCAGATGACCGAGAAGACGAAGCAACATTGTTACAAAATGATAAATGGTGGGCTCTTTTAGGGGTGTGCATTCGAATCGGTTTATCGATAAATTGAATCGATGTTATCGGTTTATCGATTTATCGATTTCGATTTCGATTTCGAAATTTTCCTTATCGAGTTATCGATTTCGATTTCGATTTTGTCCTATTCGATTATCGGTTTATCTTCTTTTTGTTGACACAATTTTATGTTATAAACGATGTTCGTATTATTTTAGCTTCTTTTTGTCCATATTAGTTAGGCGTGTTTATAGCGATATACTTTCCGTGGAATCCCGCAAATTTTCTTATTGGTGTAATCGATAACCGAATCGATAAGCCCCAAAAATGATAAATCGAAATCGAAAAAATCGAAACCTTATTGAAACGATAACGATATCATATGTACAAATCGATAATCGATAAGTAATTATTGATAAGGGTCAAAATCGAATCGATAAATCGAATGCACACCCCTAGGCTCTTTTATAAATACAAAAGGTTGGGGCAATTTTTAAAAAATGTAATAGTAATATTTTGGCCTCTGGTTTTGGGATTTTGCCAAAATGTAACCAAAATCTATGGCCAAACATGTATTTGCCAAATGAAATCTAAATTTATTTTGGCAAAATCTATGGCCAAACGGTCCTAAGTATCACACTTTCGTCTACACCAGGGTTCAAACTCATAATATACATCCCTTTGTTCAATTTATCGTTTTTAATCGAAAAATACCCGAGGGCCAGCTGGCACGGACAATATGTTCACTCCTCTATCCTTTTCTAATTAAATACGACACTTCTGTCTACAACAGGGTTCAAACACATGATATGCATCTAATTCACTCCCTTTGTGCAATTTGTCGTTGCAGTATTTTTATTTTTGGGTATCATACTCTTAGCAATCTTTGTTCAGCCCAAAGATATAATGTGTTGCCTTTCAACCTCAAGTACACGTGAAATCAAAAAAAGAAAGAAAACACACCACCATACAAATATTACTGGTAAATCCCTTTGGAGTTGAGATAATCTGTACTGGTCAGCAACAAAAGGCTTTAATAAATCAAACGTGAGCAAACAAACAAAACTGCACTTTGTAAAGGGCAATTTCAACTGAAATGCATAAAGAATTGAGATGGAATCATATTTAGATCTCAAAAAATTCTCTTAATTGAATCAGACTTCTGAACAAAAATAAATAAGAACATCTTTAAAATGACTATTCAGTTGCTAGACAAGCTCAATATAAGCCATTGGTGCATTGTCTCCTCGCCTGGGCAGAGTTCTTATTATCCTGGTGTATCCTCCATTCCTCTCTCCATATCTCTCCGGGACCTCCGCGAATAATGCATGCACTATCTGCTTCTCATAGATGAATCCAAGGGCTTGCCTTCTCTTATGGAGAGTGCCATCCTTTGCCATTGTGATCATCTTATCGACATACTTTCTCACTGCCCTGGCCCTTGCTTTAGTGGTCTTTATACGTCCGTGCTTGAGGAGCTGAGTCGTGAGGCCTCGTAAGAGTGCCCGACGCTGATCTGGGGGTCTATTCAGTTTGGGCACCTTCCTGCCATGTCTCATGGCGGAAAACCGGCCACCATTATCAATCACAGTAAATGAGTGCTCAAAACTTGTTGAATCTGCAATTTATAATTTTAGGTTAGAAACTTTATCAACTTAAAGAAAAACATAGGTGTAGAAATAATAAAGCAATATAGCTTGAAATGCAGAAGTTGCACTGCGGAATTACTTAACAAGCAACATTCCATGTTCATCTGCAAACCAGATTTTTCTCTACGCTTTCACATTCTCCAAATTCCACAAAATGACTCATGAAACCTTTTCCACCCTCAGACATCATATGTTTGTTGCGAGAATATCCGCACTTATATCATGTTATAAGTTCTATGCCCAAACTAAAATATATAAATATTCACAATATCCAATCTTTGCAGATGAAAAACAGTATGGTTTGAGCTAATCAGGCAAGCTATACATCAGGACTCAATCAAATTTGATGAATGATCTCAAAGAATCCCTCTTCTCTGAACATACCAATTTCCACAAGATCTAATAATTGCTAATGACTAACTACATGCTTGGACTTAATTCGCAGCCAGATATCAAACTCGCAGTGTCAGTTTCACTCAGGACTTGCGAAGGATGCTGGGCCGGGCAACCTTGAATGGTGTGAGCCACATGCGGGGTGACACTGATTGGCATAGAGCCCTTGGGAAAGAGACCCTCACAGTACAAGACAACTAGAAAAGGAAGTTCTCTTCCCTTTCCATTAACTTTCAGACTGAAGCTTGAAAATAAAACTCAATTAAGAAGAAATTTGGTTACGTGACTTTCTCTTACAGGGTGACTAGACTCGGCTTGACCTACTTGACTAACTCGGGGAGCTAGAATGACTACAGTAACTGCAGCTAGACTTTAGTTTGATCAAATATCCTAAAGCAAGAGCATCGACAAACTGACATAAGCAACCATAAAAGAAAAGACAATAATCAAGAGTTCAATGTAGTTGCACTAAATGCTGTACAGAGGTAAAAATTGTTCAGGGGCTCTTGGGGCATTATTGGAAATGATTTAAACAAAACAGGTAAGACAAAATTCACCTTACACCAACTGAGGAAAGCATATACATAGTAATAATTCGACTGGAAAGGTACATGAGGAAATAGTAAAGCTACTAGATGAGAGAACTAGCGCCAAAAAAACACAACGGTCTGTACCAATTTCATGTAACCTGTTTTTCTATGTCCCGTCCTAATCCCAAATCCATAAATTACTTGAGCTTATGGGATACAGACCACCCCATAAACAGAAACGGATCCAGGATATTAAGTTGGTGAATGGAAAGTACAAGTATATCTACTACTCCTTTACAATACTGTTGTAGTATGTGTATGTGTACAGACACATACCTACGTACATACATGTGTATATAGTTTTAGCCAAAATCACCCACTGCCTAAATTGTGCATCTGTCCTTGCCCATAGATGTCATATATGGCAGAATCAACAGCTGACCAACAATATTCTAGTCTAGGCAATCCAACCTTAAAATCCCTAAAACAATCCCTCTTCCTAGAAGTATCTTAATTATGACACTGTAAAAACATGTATTCAAACACTCACCGAATAACATAATATGAACTCAAGCAGTAGAAATGCAACATTAGCTACATCCCAGATAATACCAGTAATAACAACTATTATCAATATGAAATGCCTAATGCATTAAACGGATGGCTTCAATATCCATGGAAACGCCATATCAACATCCAAATGCAATAAATTAGGATTTTATTGCACTAAAAATGCAAACTTTTCGTATGGTATACGTAACAAACTAATCAATTAATTAATGCAGAATTCCAAAAGTACCTTGGGAACTAAGAGAAAGAAGCGGATGCAATGGAGCGAGACCAACGAAGGAGTGAAGAAGTCTGGAAGTGGATTTGGGCTTGGACCCAACGGAGAAGCGGAGCGAAGGCTTCGAAAATGTTTGTGCTGAAGGGAGTGCGGACTTCAGAGAGGACATGTTCCAAGTTGTGAAAGCCGATGTGCTTGCGCACGCCATATCCTTAGCTTCTTCTTCTTCTTCTTCTTCTTCTTCTTCTTTCTTTGGAGTTTAGACTCTACTCTCTGCTTGTATCCTGATGTTCGGATAGCATAGCAAAATGAGGAGGGGGCTTACTTGAATGGATAATTGAATTTTGGCCCTCAAATTCTTCTATTATATTTTTCTAGCACCCTTGGGGTTTTCCTTCATTTTGGTTTAACAGCAAACTAACACTTTAACTTGTACATGTTGGCAAAATCGGTCCTCTAAATTGGATTTTCCCCAATTATAGCGCCTCTCTTTATCAAAACTTCACATATTAAACATCTTTAATCGTTGATTATGCTTATGTAGCATTTAATTGGCTAATTTAGCTTAGTGACATCCGAATGACACAAGTAAATAGAGTGAAATAAGGAGAAAAGTTCACTTCCCTTCTTTCTTTCAGTCTTTTTCTCTTTCAGTCTTTTTTCTCTTCCACTCTCTCTATAAATCTCTTATTAGGGGTGTCATAGTTCGATTCGGCCGATTATTTTATAAAATTTATACTGTACCAAATTTTTGATTATTTTATTTTGTATAACCAAAATTAGAGTTTTCGAAATCGTCTCAATCATCTTCGTTTCTCTTCGATATCGGTACATTTCGGTTATTTTTCAGTATTTTTAAAAAATATCATGCAAAAGTCACCAGTCGAAGTTAGAATGCGATAATGTTTACTTGCATAGAACTTTGGCAAAACTCTCTAGACATTTTTACTACTTTAAAGGTGATGATAAAAGGAACATGAAAGATGTCCAGAATAGAGATTCATCTCACTATTCTACGGTAGCGTAAAACAAATTAAGCAAAGACAAGAGAAATATAAATCATACGAGTGCAAAGATACTAATCAAGTTAAGACTCGAGAATATACCTTATTAAAAGAATAATATCCAACAAGAGAAATCTAAATCATACGAGAGGAAGATATCCAATACCTTGTGGCTTGCTACTGAAAATTGATGGAATACCTAGTGGCTTGTTACTCGAGATGTTAGAACTAATTTAAGTTCGATATGAGTAGTAGAATAAGGTTAGAAGTTGGGACTTTGGATATTAATTATTTGGTCACTTGTAGCCATTTTCATAATTCCAAGACCCAAGAAAAAAAAACTTAATGCTTTGTTCGTTTTAAACTTAGTATATAAAATATATTTTTTAATATTAATTTATTCGATGCGGTTCGATATTTTTTTGTTTTATTTTTATAAAATTAAAAACATATCATATTGTTCGGTACGATTATAAGTTTATATAAGAACCTATATTTTTATTAAAACAAGCCTAATAATCGGTTCGGCTCGATTCGGACAATTTAATTGATTTTTAAAAATACATTGACACCCTATCTCTTACATCACAATGTTGTCTATGTCAATCGCAATATCTACAAACTTTGCTTTCTGTATATTCCAATTTCTTATTTCTCATCTCTCTATATTCATCACGTCACGAGACTTTCCTCAATTAACAACAACCGAACAAAAACTTGTCTTCTTCTTCTTCTTCTTTCCCATGTCCTCTTTATAAATCTCTTTCATGGAGTGATCAAGAGATCCATTTATCTTACTTTAAAAGTCACCACCAAATGCAGTGCACTTGGCATGTTTTCTATTCAAATCTGACTATCTTCATCACACCAACTCTATGTAGAAGCCGAATATATATTATTAACAGTAAAGCCCATTCTCTAAAAAAATTCATACACTTATCTCTCTTAACCTCACACCCTAAAGCCTTTCTCATTTTTTTTTTCTCTATTAACCCCCTCTAGTTTCGCTCTCATCTATCTAGATACCCTAGCTAACATTTTCAGTATTATAACAGTGTCATGACTCAAAATTTACTAGTCGTGATAGAACCTAACCCGATCCACCAGATAAGTCAATTAACAATAGTCAAATTCAAATGAGATTTACTAACAAAATAAATTATGAAATAATTAAACTTTTATACAAAAATTCCAAGGACGGGTAGTACAAGTCATGAGCTTCTAAGACTTAGAGTTTACAAACTGGTTTGAAATAAATACATCATCTGTTCGAAATGTACATAAACAGATTTATAAATCTAAAGTTACCAATAACAAGAAGCAGTTATAACTGAAACACAGGTACATCTTCAATGTCAACTCCCGCCACACGCAGCAACATCAGCTCCAAAATCTGCACGCAAGGTGCAGAAGTATAGTATGAGTACAACCGACCCCACGTACTCAATAAGTAACAAACCTAACCTTAAGTTGAAAGCAATGACGAGCTCGAAAACACGGTCGGAGTCCAACACCAATAGTCAAGAATAACTCGTAACAATGTAGTAAAAACAGTACAAGTACTAACTCAAAGATATTATGCTCGGCTCGTTCACAGTTACGGCAAATAGGCATGCTTTCCAGGTATAACAGTAAAACCCAAATCTTTCACCGGAATTACCAAAAATATGAGTATATCCGAAAATTGTGATTTTTTCCAAACTTGTAACAACATATAAGATATTCTATTATCAGATAGCATGAGGAAAGTACATCTCTATGCTGCATGTCAATATGCATGTCAAGTCATGAATGTCACAATACCTTATAGCACGAGAAAATGCATCTCTATGCCTACATGTCAAGTATGCATGTCAAATGCAATGCATCACAGTGATAAACACATGTACTCACACTCTCAAAGTACACAATCTCACTTTCTCACAACTCTCACTCATCACACTCAATCACTCAGCACTATATGATACATGTGCTCACTGCTGGTATGTCGGACTCTGAAGGGGCGAATCCTGCCCAAGCGCTAATACAAAGCCAACATGTCCTGTTGCAACGTGAAGCCCGATCCCTAATAACTGTTGTGGCGTGCAATCCAACAGAGGCGGATCTAGGATTTTAAGTTTATGGGTTCCTGTCGCAATTTAAAATTAATATACAATAATAACTGGGTTCACAAATAGATATTTATAGATATTTAATAAATTTTTTTATAAAAATACAGGGTCTATGCAAAAGTTACTGGGTTCCCGGGAACCCGTATACTACACGCTAGATCCGCCCCTGCAATCCGATCCTATAAATATCATTGTTGCGACATGCAGCCCGATCCTATAAATATCACTACTACGCCGTGCTGCCCGATCCCATAAATATCATTGTTGTAGTGTGCATCCCGATCCCATAAATATAATTGTTGCGACGTGCAGCCCGATCCCATAAATATCACTGACAACACGGCTCTCTGGCCTACCTCAGTCATCAATCTCTCAGGTCTCAAAGGCTCACAATCTCATACCACTCAGCCCAAATAATGATAACATGTGAAGTAACAATGAGCGATGAACAGAGACTAATATATGATATGCAAATGAAGAATCATGACTGAGTATATAATTACAGTTAGAGAAGATAACTCAAAATAACAGAAATAACCCCATTAGGTCTTAACCAAATAAGTGCATAGCCTAAACATAATTTGTAACATGATTCGCAGATCATATAATTAAACAAGCAGGGAGAACATGGATGTAACAAGATATAACTATGGATGGTAACGGCGCGAGGCGGGTTTAGACACATGCGGGGCAGTGCGGGTTTAAATATATGCGGTTGCGGGATGGGGCGGGACGGGTCAAAAGAAAAAAATTTAAAATTTATGCGGGTGCAGTGCGGGTTTAAAAACTTCTCAAAGAAGGAAACTTAATTTTTCAACTTTCTGAAGATGAAATTGATCCCACATAATATATTGAAAAAAAATTCATATTGTTTGAACTTTGAACCCAATATTTGCACGTCAAGTTTTTATTCTTTTATGATTAAGTTCTGATAACTTAGTATCTAACACGTAATTATTTATCAATTATAAATCTATTTTATTGATCAAAGTGTTATCCTTTATTTTGCTCAAAGACAAGAGTTGTGACTACCGATTAACAAAAAGGAAAATATCTATTAGTTTATCTTGACAGAATTTTTTTGTATTCTAATGAAAGCTTGAATAGGGTAAATTAACCTAAATACTTTTATCAAATATAAAAAGTTTAAAAAAAAAAGGAGGTATTATGATATCAAAGATTTCGAATTGCTGCAGCGTGGGCTACTGCTTGAACTTGTTGTTGTAAAAAATTGGATGATTATCGAGAATAAAATGTTTAGCTTGAGGCGTGTCAAGGACACTGTCCTTAAGGATATTTCGCCCACACCGAGATGAATAATATTAGGCGTATCCCCCAGGATTCAACAAGCTCTTCTAGTATAACCAGGAGTAGAAACAACAAAGATTTATAAGAAAAGATCCCAGCACAAAAGAAAAGAGAAGAAAAGTTTTAACTTTGTTTTTTCACTCTCCTACCATAAACACAAACAAATAGCTTTATATATAGTCCAAAAAGATGGACATCTGAAATAAAAAAAACGGTAAAATTCATTGAGGATTTAATGCTAAAACAAAACTCCACTATCTGACAAGAAAGCTTACATGCCATAAAGGCTTTTCAAATTTTTTATTACCATACGTTAACATACACAAGTAACGTATAAGAAACAAACACAAATGAAAACCATTAGAGCTATCAAATTGGTAAAAAACGTTAAGAATTAGTATAACTTTAAGACTACATAATTGTTGCCTCATAAGTAACGTATATATTATTACCATTCAATTGCCAGATTTTGTTTGTCAAAAATTGAATTCAAACTTATCAAATTAATTGTAACAAATATATTTAAAATAATTACTATAATAATGATTCATTAATATAATTGTAAGAAAATGAATCTAGACATAATTTTGGAGTATTTCTTTTTGAGATATCAAAAATATTTTTTCATCAATCCCCCACATATCTCAAAAAGAAAATAATGAATAATAAACTAATTTTCTGGGTTTTCACAAATGAGCATAATGCATCGAATCTGGTGTCTCTTGGACTATGAACCAGATCTAGATAAAATAAGATTAAACTTACAGAACAATTGGTGAAGTTTAAAACTTTTATGAACCAAGAATTCTTTTGTAAGTTTAGTGTCTTATCTATCACATTATACCCGTACACACTTTGTTGTTTGACGCGGTTTTGCGCTAATAGGCCATGCGCGCGCCTGGTTTTCATGAGTGCTCTAGAAACTTCGCCACAAATTTCATAGGAGCGGCCCTACTCCACACTCATATAGGTCCATCCATCAAGTGTATTCTACAGCACAATACACCACCTATAAAAGGCTATGGATTATTAGATTAGGAGTTTAATAACTCAGCCTCTCATTCCTTGCAGTCTTGCATTATATACACACATACACCATAGGAAGGGATATAATTTAATAATGCACATTTGATCAACTAATGTCTTGTTATTACCCATATGAACCTACTTCATGGGATCTCCAATCACATAGGTTGGGTTACCATCATAGTTGATATAACTCAAATTGGCAAAAGTCCCATTCCCCCCGATGTTTCAGATAATCGGCCAAATTCACTTCTGACTTCACATAATCTATGGAAATAATTCCATCTTTTAGCAGCTGCTTTATCACATTATGTCTCAATCGGATATGTCTACTCTTCCCATTAAAGGATTTATTTTTAGCAATGGCTATTGCAGCTTGGCAATCACAATGCATCGACACAGAAGGTGTCGGTTTAATTCCTAGTGGAATACTCGCCAAAAGGCTCTTTAACCAGTCGGCCTCATTGCCAGCTAATTCCAATGCCACAAACTCAGATTCCATGGTAGATCTAGCTATTATTGTTTGTTTAGCTGATTTCCATGCCACAACACCCCCACCGAGGGTGAACACATAACCACTAGTGGATTTTGTCTCATCTGAATCAGAGATCCAGTTAGCATCACTGTATCCTTCTAGTACAGTGGGAAATCCACTATATTTATTACCATAGTTCATGGTAGCTCTCAAATATTTCATTACTCTTACTAATGCATTCCAATGATCGTGACTCGGGTTTTGAGTATATCTACTCAATCTACACACAGCGTATGCAATATCAGGTCTAGTAAAATTCATCAAATGCATTAGACTACCAATAATTTGAGCATATTTATTTTGATCTATAGCATCTCCCTTATTTCTAATTGACTACTAGCATCATAAGGAGTGCTTACAGGTACCACATCAAAATTATCAAATTTTTTAAGAATTCTTTCAACATAATGTTCTTGAGTCAACATCAAACTATTGCCATCTCTTATAATTTTCATGCCAAAAATAACACTAGCTTCTCCCATGTCTTTCATCTCAAAATTAGAAGACAAGAAAAATTTAGTTTTATGTACCAAATCAAGGCTAGAACTAAAAATAAGCATGTCATCCACATAAAGGCAAATAATAACACATGTACCATCTACACATTTTGTATAAACACATTTATCTACTTCAATTGATGAAAAACCATCATTAATCAATACTTGATCAAATTTTTCATGCCACTGTTTAGGCGCTTGCTTTAGACCATATAAAGATTTTAGTAATTTACATACTTTATTTTCTTGGCCAGACACTATACAACCCTCAGGTTGCTCCATGTAAATTTCCTCTTCCAAATCACCATTTAAAAATGCAGTTTTAACATCCATTTACTGAATAAAAAGTTATAAAATAGAAGTCCAAGACA
>NW_017674856.1:9033-16213 GCF_001879085.1 Nicotiana attenuata | reverse complement strand
CCTAGTTTAAAAAATGACAGGTTTTTAACATTCAAGTTTGGTGAATAAAAAGTTTATAAATAGAAGCCAAGGCAAGTAAAACACGAATTGAGGAAATTCTAGTTACAGGAGCATAAGTATCAAAATAATCAATATTTTGCTTTTGGGTAAAACCTTTTGCAACAAGTCTAGCTTTGTATTTATTAATCGAACCATCCGGATTGAGTTTCTTCTTAAAAATCCATTTACAACCAATGGGTTTAGCTCCAGGAGGTAAATCAACTAAAATCCAAGTTTTATTTTGTAAAATTGAATTTAATTCTACATCAATAGCTTCTTTCCAAAATGAGGCATCAGACAAAGAAATAGCTTCAGAATATGTTAAAGGATCATTATCTACAAGATAAGTATAAAAATCATTACCAAAAGATTTTTCTTTCCTTGGTCTTTTGCTTCTTCTTAAATCCTCACTTTCAAAATCATTTTGAACAATTGGAACATGTGAAATATTATCACTTGGAATAATAGGAGCATCAGAAATTTTCTCAAATTTTAAAGGAAAAATATTTTCAAAAAATTCAGCATTTTTTGTTTCAACAATAGTATTGTTTTCAAGTACATCACTTTTGACTACTAAAAATCTATATGCTGCACTGTTTTCAGCATACCCAATAAACATACAATCAGATGTTTTAGATCCTATTTTTCTTTTCTTAGGATCGGGTAACATAACTTTAGCAAGGCACCCCCACACTTTCAAATATTTCAAATTAGGTGGATACCCCTTCCACAACTCATAAGGAGTTTTACCTGTTTTCTTATAAGGAATTCTATTTTGTAAATGACAAGCAGATAAAATGGCTTCACCCCAAAGATTATCCGGAGCACCAGAACTAACAAGCATGCTATTCATCATTTCTTTTAAGGTCCTATTTTTTCTTTCCGCTACACCATTTGATTGTGGAGAATATGGCGGAGTTATCTCGTGAATTATGCCTTCTTTCTTACAATAATCATTCAACAAAATAAATTCACCACCTCTATCGGATCTAACTCTTTTGATTTTCTTATCTAATTGATTTTCTACTTCAAATTTATAAATTAAAAACTTATCAAAAGCTTCATCTTTATTTCTCAACAAATAAACTTTTGTATATCTAGAAAAATCGTCTATAAAAGTCACATAATATTTTTTCCCTCCTCTAGTCATAGTTTGTTTCAAGTCTCCTAAATCAGTATGAATTAAACTTAATAATTTAGATTCTCTAAATACTGAAGCACATGATTTCTTAGTTTGTTTAGCTTCTGCACAAACTTCACACTTATCAATATTCGAAAAATTAATATTTGAAATAAGACCTTCAGAATACATTTTTTTAATATAAGATAAACTAACATGTCCTAATCTAGCATGCCATAAATTAAAAGAATCAATCAAGTAAGCAGAAGTACTAGCATTTTCATTGATAATATTGAGTACAAACAAGCCATGGTTATAATAACCCTTGCCAACAAAATTATTATTCTTGGTCAACACGACCTTATCAGATTCAAAAGAAACATTCACCCCCACTTTTCCTAATAATCCCACAGAGACCAAATTGGCTCGGATACTAGGAACATGCAACACGTCATTCAATGCTAAAATTTTGCCAGATGTGAGTTTGAGAAGAACTTTGCCTTTTTCAAGAACTGGAGCAGTTCTTGAGTCACCAAGATATACAACTTCTTCTCCTTCCTCAACTTGCGTGTAAGACACAACGTCTTTTTTGTTAGCACATATGTGCCTAGTGGCACCAGAATCTAAACACCCAATCTTTCACATTGGCCACAAGGTTCACTTGGAAAACAACCGCAACAATTATATCATCCACTTTGGCTTCAGTCAAATTTACTTTAGCCTTAGTGGGATTGTCATTCCCAATATTTTTTCGATATTGAGCAACATAGTGGCCAGGTTTGCCACACACAAAGCAGTTACTTTTTTTCTTGAAGGTTTGATTGTTGGTTTTGGGCTTATAACCATTTCTTTCGTCATACCTGTTACTTGATTTTCTCTGACGGTTGTTGTCCTCCACAAGGCTGCTTCTAGTTGCAATTTCGTTTCCTTTGTCAACAACATCGTGCTTGCGGTTAAAATTATCTCCACCAAAAATCTCAATTTTTGAAACATCCGGAAAAGGTTTGGCACATGTAATTGGTGATGGAACAGCAACAGAAACAGTTGGTGCAGTAGGTGTAGTAGCATCAATAGCAACATTGGCAGCATTATTCTCCATAATAACAACGTGGAATTATCCTTAAGATTGTTGTAAAAAATTGGATGATTATGGAGAAAAAAGGTTTAGCTTGAGGCGTGTCTTAAGGATATTTCGCCCACACCGAGATGAATAATATTAGGCGTATCTCCCAGGATTCAACAAGCTCTTCTAGTATAACCAGGAGCAGAAACAACAAAGGTTTATAAGAAAAAATCCCAACACAAAAGAAAAGAGAAGAAAAATTTTAACTTTGTTTTTTCACTCTCCTACCATGAACACAAACAAATAGCTTTATATATAGTCCAAAAAGATGGACATCTGAAATAAAAAAAAACGGTAAAATTCATTGAGGATTTAATGCCAAAACAAAACTCCACTATCTCACAAGAAAGCCTACATGCCATAAAGGCTTTTCAATTTTTTTATTACCATACGTTAACATACACAAGTAACGTATAAGAATACAAACACAAATGAAAATCATTAAAGCTATCAAATTGATAAAAAACGTTAAGAATTAGTATAACTTTAAGACTACATAATTGTTGCCTCATAAGTAACGTATACGTTATTGCCATTCAATTGGCAGATTTTGTTTGTCAAAAATTGAATTCAAACTTATCAAATTAGTTGTTACAATATATTTAAAATAATTACTATGATAATGACTCATTAATATAATTGTAAGAAAATGAATCTAGACATAATTTTGGAGTATTTCTTTTTGAGATATCAAAAATATTTTTCCATCACTTGTTGGTCAGCCATTAATTTCTTCATCATCTCCTCAAGGTGACTCATCGGGTTTGCAAGTTGTTCAGCTTGAGGTGGTCTATATTGTTGTTGAGGCGCTTGTGGCTTGTACTGATTTTGAGCACCTTGGTTTCTACCCCAAGAGAAGTTTGGGTGGTTCCTCCAGTTAGGATTGTAAGTGTTCCCATACTGGTTTGTCTGGCCCCTATTTGCATTACCAACAAACAGACTGTAATACCCCATAAATTCGGCTTAGGTGTGAATGTGGTAAATGAATGGTAAGGTTATATTTTGAACATGTGAAGTCCCAACGGGATGATTGTGGGTAAAATAGTTGTTCCAAAAATCAAGATGGAAAGAGAGGTGCATAAGATTTGACAAAATCGACTAAGTTTGCAGAAGGTTTGTCTTCCATCAAGTTTTAGTGAAAATATGTAAGGAATTGGGGAAAACGCAAAGCATGAAAGTTGTAGGCCTTTGAAATAGCTTTCCGACAATATATTATGGAGCCCAAACGGATCTCTTTGCAAAAAGTTATGTGCATTTTTAGAACAGTACACGTATGCGCACCCAGTAGCGCGAACAAGCCTCCAGGTGCGCGATCGCGCTAGTGGGAGGCAGTGTTACTGCCGTTTAGCGTGAACACTAGTGCGAACAAGCCTCCAGGTGCGTGAACGCGCTACTGGGGGGTCGTTTTAAAGCTATATTTCGTCCCCCACAGCCCCAAAATATAAAAACTTGCTCTAGAAAGGGGAACTCTCAAAAACCTAACTCCTTAAGGATCCTTCCACCACCCAAGGTAAGTTCTAATGGTGATTCTAAGTTAATTTCAATTTCTCAATATCTTATTAACATGGGTAAACCCTCCATATCATTAGATATTCGATTTGGGTCATCATTGTTGAGAGAAGGAAGCCTAGAACTCGAAATTCAAGGGTTTGAACTTCGAAAAGGTAATGTCTTCACCCTCTAATTGATTCTAGCATTGGTTTAATGATTATAAACCCTAGTTCATGAGATATGAGTGTCACACCTCCCTTTTTCCTACACCCGCAAGGGTGTAAAGGAGTTTTTCCACTTGAAGGACAATCGGAACGGGATTTATTATTAAGATTTCAGAGTCGCCACTTGGGAGATTAATGGTGTCCCAAGTCACCAGTTGAATCCCGATCCGAGGAAATTATGACTCTGTTAACAGTCCGCAAACCAGAAATCCGAGTAAGGAATTCTGTTAACCCGGGAGAAGGTGTTAGGCATTCCCGGGTTCCGTGGTTCTAGCACGGTCGCTCAACTGTTATATTCGGCTTAAGTTATCTGATTTTAAAACATGTTCTAACTTATGTGTTTTTATTAGTAAACCGCTTTTATTTTTATGTTTAATAAGAATTGCAACGTCGTGAAAATGCGTCTCGAACCACGTCGCACCAGTGCACCCATGATTGTTGACACATTTCGACTCCGTTGAGATTTGGATTTGGGTCACATATATGTGCACCCGTATTTTGGAAAGTAAATATTATTAAAATACGCGCCTAAAGCAACTACGCTTTTATTATCTTTGGGGAAAAACCGCGAAGTTCGCTAAACGGCCCTCCCAAATTCTAATCAGTTTTAACGACCATTTATTGAGGGCCCCGCCTTTGTAATTTTATTTGGCGAGGCTAGGCTCATTATTTATTAAAAGGACAGCCTAAAAACGGACTACGATTCTCTATTTTTGTATTAAAACAACATTAGGTGTTACCAACTCAATTACAGTTGGCCCAAGAGCCCAACCCAGGTGGTCTGCCACACCTAAACCCATCAGACCTCAAATAGGAGATCCTGGGGTCGATTCCCTGAGTCGAGTGTACCAAGGCCCGTTTAGTCTTACCTTATTCGAGATCGCTGAACACTACTCCATGCTTAACAACTATCATTTCTAACATTTAACCCGTTGGAAACATTTACAGTACGCTTTCAAACTCAGGAAAATTCACGCTATGATTATACGAAATCAGTAATCCATTGCCAATCAAAAACAGCCTGATTTCCTATTTTTTTTTCATAACTATATGAAAGAGCGACCAACGAGAGATTATGCCACGCTACCATTAACAAACAACATGTTGACAGAATAAAACAGTCTCAATTAACACAATGATAGATTAATGTTTCAGTTATGCTTATTAACTAAATAACTACTACAAACTATCTACAAATTAGCAATCAACAGAGGCGAACTTCAATGCATAAATTCGATGGAATTTCTTCATTTTACTTCCAATCCAACAGTTACATCAAATCAGTTTCGGATGTGTACCTGGAATTTGCAAAGGAAACAAGAAGGAAAGAGTCAGCAGTAGCACAACAAGGAAGCAGCAACAGAGTTGGCCCAGGAATAACTAAAATAACTAGCCGGATACAGATTTGGACAGCAGAACTATCAAACGACCCTCAGCAATCAATCAGGCAACCAATGCAAGGGTAGATTGAACTCAAAAATACCAGAGATCTCAACACACACCAACGGCAATAACAAATAACCCACAACAGCCACTTAAGCCTCAAATACTACTCGAAATGCAAACAAACAACCTCGAAAGCAAGCTTAATTTCTCCTGGAGCTTTAATGAAACAGAAGTTGACCAAAATCCAACCCCAGACCAGCTTGAAATAACCAAAACCACTCGGCAAACTAACAGTCACACTTCAGAAGAAACTCAGCAAACAGAGGAGAAGAGAACTGGTCAAATTTGGCTAATATCAATGTAACAGTACATAATTTTGATTTTTTGCAGATTTTTGTTGTTTTTGGTTTTCTTATTTTTTGAATTTCTACTTTCAAATCTGGGAACTGAAGAGTACTTTTGGGGGGGGGGGGGAATTTTAGGCCTCCAAAAACTTGTGGATCAAGGCAAATGAATGCCTATTTATAGATGAACTTAGGGTCCAACTTCAGATTTTCCCTTTACCCATTAGTCCCTATTTTAATTCTATTTTTACCCTTTATTTTCTGACTTGTTACACAAGTAACTACACCTATTTTATTGAAATCTATACTAAAGTCCATCCTAGAAGGTTCTATGCCCATTACAATTCCTATTCTATCCTTACCTTGGTTCTAAAATTACCAATCTTAATGAAACTACCCTTTTCCATGCCTAAACTACCCTTTGAACCCTCTTGGAATTACTGAGCTAAACCAGACCATCCTAAACTAAAACCTAACAATGCTAATTAATGCTAAACACTGAATTAAGGCATTACTAATGATAACTACTGATTAAACGAGACTAACTGACCAGACTAACTCAAATCAAACATTAGAACAAAAATTAAAATCAGCAAATCCTAAACAGAATTGACTAAGACGGCTAATAAAGAATTAAGGATTATAACAATGAATCATAAACTGAAAACAAACATTTAGCAAGACAGATTCGAAAAAATTAAACTAAAACCTAAAATTAACAAAACAGGATTAAATCAACCCAACAAAATTAAGCTAAAGCTAAGAACAATTACAAGAGCAAGATGAAAACACATACAGAATCAAAGACAGAATCGAACAAAACTTACTGATTTTGAGCATTCGACTGACTATGGGACGAACTCTGACCAGCTATTTTTGTTTGAATCCTCCGGGATTCTTGACACGTAACATCCCTAATCGTGTGTTTTCAAAAGAAAACACGTGATTAGGGAAATTACGGTCCAAAATCCCCAAGATTTTCTGAGTTAGGGTTCTGCCGGAATTTGGGATTCAGAGTTTGTAATGTTCCGGGCAGATTCGAGGGTTTCTAAGTATGAGTTAATGATGAGGGAGGTCTGGTGGTTACAGGGGTATCGATTTTGGGAGGATTTGGGGACGGCGCCGCCGTACACGGCAGTTGCGGCGCTAGGGTTTGAATTATTTGAGACATTTGGGTGATGTTTGAAAGAAACCGATGGCAGATATGGAACGGGGAGGTGAAGGCGGTTATGTGGTGTTAATTTGGGGTGGTTTGGACGGAGTTGTGTCATGGCCGGAAAACTTCGATCTAATATTCGAAGCTTTGGGGTGGGATTCGAGGAGAAATAAGGCTAGATTCGTGACGAGGAAGATGAGATGAAGAAGTGGTGTAATTTTCAGGTGGTTTGGATGATCGCCGCCGGCGGAGGCGATTTCCGGCCGGCGGCAGGCGGCGGAGGACGGCGAGGTTAAG
>NW_017674856.1:0-8789 GCF_001879085.1 Nicotiana attenuata | reverse complement strand
GTGGGGGGTCATTTTAAAGCTATATTTCGTCCCCCACAGCCCCAAAACATAAAAACTTGCTCTAGAAAGGGGAACTCTCAAAAACCTAACTCCTTAAGGGTCCTTCCACCACCCAAGATAAGTTCTAATGGTGATTCTAAGTTAATTTCAATTTCCCAATATCTTATTAACATGGGTAAACCCTCCATATCATTACATATTCGATTGGGTCATCATTGTTGAGAGAAGGAAGCCTAGAACTCAAAATTCAAGGGTTTGAACTTCGAAAAGGTAATGTCTTCACCCTCTAATTGATTCTAGCATTGGTTTAATGATTATAGAGATATGAGTTGATGGGTTTGATAGAAAAGCATGAACGATTATAGGTTTGGGGTGTTGAGTGTTGATTATTGGTTAAGGGTGTTGTCTAGCTTATGGGTGATAAAGAATAATATCGATTACAACCATTTGAGACTTTAGAATTTATCTAGGGGCAAGGAAATGGGTTGTTGGGTGTAGAGACACCATTAATAAGGACTATGAAGCTTTAGTTTCACCAAGTGTTTAATAAAATGCTTAAGTGACCAAAACAGGAGCATTATAGCTAATATGGAATCCCTTTGACTTGTATTGCTATAGATTAAAGTTGAAAGGGTTACAAACGTTGTATTACACTCAAGAGCCGAAAGTTAAGGTATGTAAGGCTAACTCTTTACATTTGGGAATGTCTATGATTCTCCCTACGTCATATTCATTATGACCCTTACCAGTTTCCTCAAAAAGTAACTATGACCTAGTTCCCTGAATAGTAGTAGAACTTCTATTCTCTAGATGGAATAGTTTCATAATCATTAGATATTCTATGAGTCTCAGTTATAACAGATCAACTTATTATGAATATTCATCTCAGTCTAATCCTATTCACTATTACAGTATCTTGTCACTTGGTATGGCTCATTATTTCAGTATCATTTATTACAGTATGATTCTCAGTTCCTGATTCTAAATTCCTGAATGTTGAACACCTGTATTTGGGCCTGAGGCCGTAGTTTATGCTTTATGCATTTTTGGGACTTGGGCCTGAGGCCGTAGCTTGTGCACATGTATATATATTGGGCCCGAGGCTGTAGCTTATCAGATAAACAGGTTGTTCATCATTCAGAAGAGGGAGTATTCATATCCTTACTTCCTTGTTCAGTTATCAGTTTATCAGCTAGCAGTTCAGTTTCAGTTTCAGTTTTTACAGCTCTTTTGTTCAGCTATTTTACATACCAGTGCAATTCAAATGTACTGACGTCCCTTTTGCCCGGGGCCTGCATCTCGCGATGCAGGTAACGATTTTCAGGTTGACGATTCTGCTTGTTAGGACATCTCGTATCAGCTGTTGGTGAGCCCCAGTCTTTCGGGGCCTTATCTCTCTTTTGTGTTAGTCATTATAGTATTTCGGTTAATAAGGTATACCGGGGACCTTGTCCCGGTACACAGTCGGCATTTTCAGTATTCCTTAGAGGCTTCGTAGACTATAACCCAGTCAGTCAGATATTAGCACGCTTTCATGTGTTAGCCTTGTCGGCTACTTGCTTATACTTGCAGACCTTTCAGCATTTTCCGCATCTATGATATTTCAGTCAGACTTCTTAGCAGATTATCATGTTTTACATTTACCTCTAGCTCATAGTTATACCACATGTTGATCCAGCCATACAGTTAGTTCGCTCGGTCACATGCAGTCAGGCACCGAGTGTCGTGTTACGCTCAGGCCATGGTTTGGGGCGTGACAAAGCTTGGTATTAGAGCCCTAGGTTCAAGAGTCCTAGGGAGTCTATGAAGCCGTGTCCATTGGGGTCTCTTTTATGTGTGTGTGCGCGCCACACATGTAAACAGTTGACCACCAAGACATCTAGGATTGTTCCATTTCTTTCATACTCTAGATCGTGCAGTTAGAGCTATGCTTTCAGGAATCTTTCTAACCCGTGCGAATTGCGTATTTCAGAAAATGCCTGCAAAAAGAAAGTACACTAAGAGGGCCTCAGATGCTAGCCAGGGGGCCACAGCTAATGCTGCTCAGGAGGAGGACACTCCGGCCCAAGGGGTTGCACCGGGCTCAGTGCCCAGTGCTTCACACATGGATGTCAGGGGAGCTATCCAGTTGCTCACCCAGATTGTTGCTACTCAGGCTCAAAGGCAGGGAACAAATGATGTTATGAGACGGGTAGTTCCAGGTCTAGGGAATTCCTCAACATGAAACCTCCCGTCTTCACAGGCTCCAAAAAGGATGAGGATCCGCAAAACTTCATTGATGAGGTTCAGAAGATACTTCGAGTGATGCATGCTACAGACACTGAGGCAGCAGAGCTTGCTGCGTACCAGCTGAAGGATGTTGCCAACACTTGGTATGAAACGTGGGAAGAGTCCCGAGGGGAGGATGCGGATCCTGCGACTTGGAAGGAGTTTGCAGATGCGTTTCTTGAGCACTTTCTACCCATTGAGGTCTTGGAAGCTAAGGCTTTGGAGTTTGAGAGACTCAGACAGAATGATATGAGTGTGAATGAGTACTACCTCAAGTTCGTCTCTCTGGCCAAGTATGCTCCAGAAATGATACGTGATATGAGGGCCAGAGTTAGGCGGTTTGTGTTGGGGCTTTCAGATGATTTATTTGCTGATGCTAATATAGCTGCTCATAATAATGACATGACCATCACTAAGATGGTTGCCTTTGTTCAAGGGAACGAAGAAAGGTTGAAAGAAGAAGAGCGGCTACAGAAAGAGAAAGACAGGGAATTCAACAAGAGAGCTAAGTCTGCAGGAAATTTCAGCCATGGGGGATCTCAAGCAGGAGGCAATTGTCAGTTCTTCAGGAAATCAAAATCAGGACCCGCTCCATCTTCAGCTAGTGCACCGGTTCAGAGGTCCAAGTTTAACAAGAAAAACCAAAATTCCAGAGCAGCAGGTTCACAGTCACAGACTAGTGTGGGCTACAGAGGCTTGGAGTACCCTATTTGCAACACGTGTGGTATGAAGCATCCAGGGGTGTGTCGTTTGGGCACAAATTGTTGCTTTGGGTGCGGTCAGCAGGGACACTTCTTGAGGGATTGTCCATCAGCAAAGCAAAACAATGGAGGCAATGTAGCTCAGTCCACTAATTCAGCAGCCCATCATAACTCTTAGGCTCAGCAAGGGCGCGGCGTAGCATAGTCTAATAATGCAGGCGGTGGACGAAACCGCTTGTATGCACTGGCAGACCATCAGGATACAGAGGCTCGTGGAGATGTGGTCACAGGTATGCTAACAATATTCACTTTTGATGTCTATGCTCTTATAGACCCGGGATCCACCCTATCTTATGTAACCCCATATACTGCAAAGAAATTTGGGATAGAACCAGAAAAGTTGTGTGAACCCTTTGAAGTGTCCACTCCAGTTGGAGAATCAGTTATAGCAAGGTGTATCTATAGGGGATGTCCAGTTAAAGTGCATCATCGTCTTACTATAGCAGACTTAGTAGAATTGGAGATGTTAGACTTCGATGTGATCATGGGCATGGATTGGTTAGAGTCATGTTATGCCAAAGTGGGTTGTAGAACCAAAATAGTAAGTTTTGAATTTCCCGGTGAACCAGTCTTAGAATGGAAGGGTGATGCAGTAACACCTAGGGGTACGTTTATTTCCTACCTTAAAGCCAGAAAGATGATCTCCAAGGGATATATCTACCACCTGGTTCGAGTTAAGGATGCAGATGCTCAGATTCCCACTCTCCAATCGGTACCAATTGTAAATGAGGTTCCAGAAGTGTTTCCCGAAGATCTCCTTGGAGTCCCTCCCGATAGAGAGATTGACTTTGGAATTGATCTACTTCCAGGCACTAAGCCGATATCTATTCCGCCTTATAGAATGGATCCAGCAGAGTTAAAAGAGTTAAAGATCCAGTTGAAAGATCTTCTAGATAAGGGATTTATAAGGCCAAGTGTCTCACCTTGGGGCGCACCGGTCTTGTTTGTCCGAAAGAAGTATGGGTCCTTGCGTATGTGCATTGACTATCGTCAATTGAATAAAGTCACCATCAAGAACAAGTACCCTCTTCCCAGAATAGATGATTTATTTGATCAACTTCAGGGTGCCCAGTGTTATTCCAAGATTGACCTCAGATCGGGATACCATCAGTTGAAGGTTAAGGAAGTTGATATTCCAAAAACAGCTTTTAGGACTCGATATGGGCATTTCGAATTTTTGGTAATGTCATTTGGTTTAACGAATGCACCAGCAGCTTTCATGGACCTTATGAATACGGTCTTCAAGCCTTATCTTGATTTGTTTGTTATCGTGTTTATTGATGACATCTTGATTTATTCCCGTAGCGAGACTGACCATGCAGAACATCTCAGAATTGTGTTGCAGACACTGCAGGATCACAAGCTATATGTAAAATTTTCCAAGTGTGAATTTTGGTTGAAATCAGTAGCGTTTTTGGGCCATATCATCTCAGGGGAAGGCGTGAAGGTGGACTCTCAGAAAATAGAGGCAGTGAAGAATTGGCCTAGACCCACCTTAGTATCCGATACAAGAAGTTTCTTGGGTCTAGCAGGCTATTACAGGCATTTCGTAGAGGGATTTTCTTCTATCTCGTCCCCTTTGACTAGATTAACTCAGAAGAAAGTCAAGTTTCAATGGTCGGACGCGTACGAGAAAAGTTTTGAGAAGTTAAAGAAAAGGTTGACTTCAGCTCCAGTCCTGACACTACCGGAAGGAACCGAAGGGTTCGTTGTTTATTGTGATGCTTCAGGGGTTGGTCTTGGGTGTGTATTAATGCAGCACGGTAAAGTCATAGCCTATGCGTCGAGACAACTCAAGGCTCATGAGAAGAATTATCTGACTCATGATCTTGAATTAGCAGCCGTGGTGTTTGCACTTAAGATCTGGCGCCATTATTTGTATGGGGTACATGTTGACACTTTTACAGATTACAAGAGCCTCCAGTACATCTTCAAGCAAAGAGAATTAAATCTACGTCAGAGAAGGTGGCTCGAATTACTTAAAGATTATGATGTTGATATACTCTATCATCCAGGAAAAGCAAATGTTGTAGCCGATGCTCTCAGTCGGCGTTCTATGGGCAGCTTAGCTCATGTTGAGGCAGACAAGCGAACTATGGTGAAGGAAGTCCGCCACTTAGCAAGTCTAGGAGTTCGACTTTTGGACACCGAAGATGGTGGCGTTGTTCTCCAGAACAGGGCTGAATCCTCCTTAGTAGCTGAAGTGAAGGAAAAACAGTTCAGTGATCCCTACTTATTGCAGCTGACAGAGGGAATTCACAAACACAAGACTATGGCTTTTGAACAAGGGGGAGATGATGGTACTTTGAGATACAGAGGCAGACTATGTGTTCCAAACGTAGATGGGCTCAGAGAGAGGATTATGTCAGAAGCCCACAATTCTAGGTATTCTATTCACCTTGGTTCCACAAAGATGTATCACGATCTTAAGGAGGTTTATTGGTGAAACGATATGAAAAAGAATATAGCAGATTTCGTGGCTAAGTGTCCAAATTGCCAGCAGGTGAAAGTCGAACACCAGAGGCCTGGCAGATTAACTCAGAATATAGAAATTCCCATTCGGAAATGGGAGATGATAAACATGGACTTCATAACCGGTCTACCTCGCTCGTTCCGGAAGCATGATTCGATTTGGGTGATTGTAGACCGACTTACCAAGTCAGCTCACTTCTTGCCAGTAAAGGCTACAGATACGGCCGAGGATTATGCCAAGTTTTATATCAAAGAAATTGTCCGATTGCATGGGACTCCCTTCTCCATTATCTCAGATCGTGGTGCTCAGTTCACAGCAAACTTTTGGAAATCCTTTCAGAAGGTTTGGCACAAGGGTGAACCTCAGCACCGCTTTTCATCCTCAGACAGATGGACAGGCGGAACGCACCATTCAAACTCTGGAGAATATGTTGAGGGTGTGTGTTATTGATTTTAAAGGTAATTGGGACGATTATCTACCTCTCATTGAGTTTGCTTACAATAACAGCTATCACTCTAGTATCAAGATGGCACCGTACGAAGCTCTGTATGGGCGAAGGTGTAGATCACCAATTGGTTGGTTCGAAGTCGGAGAAGCGGAGTTGTTAGGACCCGATTTGGTCTATCAGGCTATGGAGAAAGTCAACTTAATACAAAGGCATTTGAAGACGGCTCAAAGTCGCCAAAAGTCCTATTCGGACGTGCGGTGTAGAGACTTAGAGTTCCAAGTTGATGATTGGGTGTTTTTGAAAGTATCGCCCATGAAAGGCGTTATGAGATTTGGGAAGAAGGGGAAACTTAGTCCCCGCTATATTGGTCCATATAGAATCTTGCGAAGGATCGGACAGGTGGCTTATGAGTTAGAATTGCCACAAGAACTAGCTGCCGTACACCTAGTGTTCCATGTGTCCATGTTGAAGAAATTCATGGGAGACCCGTCACTTGTGGTTCCTACAGAAGTTATAGGGGTTAAAGACAGCCTATCTTATGAAGAAATTCTAGTGGCTATTCTTGATCGTCAAATTCGCAAGCTCAGAACTAAGGAAATTGCTTCAGTAAAAGTGCTTTGGAGGAATCAAAGATTGAAGAGGCTAAATGGGAAGCCGAGGAGGACATGAAGTCCAGATATCCCCATCTCTTTGAAGGGCAAAAGGAAAATGTGGAAGGTAATTGACCTTTCCATTCAGTTCTTATATTATAATCTCCATGTTCTTCAGTATTTACTCAGCTTAGAACTCAATTATTACGTACTCATTCAGTTGGATACACATGTATTCATGATATTTCAATATTCGCATATCACCATCACACCCGTTTAATGTCCATAGATAGTCGTAGTTGCAACCAGGACCATCATTCGAGGACGAATGATCCCAAGGGGGAGATAATGTAACACCCCGTAAATTCGACTTAGGTGTAAATGTGGTAAATGAGTGGTAAGGTTATATTTTAAACATGTGAAGTCCCAACGGGATGATTGTGGGTAAAATAGTTTTTTCAAAAATCAAGATGGAAAGAGAGGTGCATAAGATTTGACAAAATCGACTAAGTTTGCAGAAGGTCTGTCTTCCATCAAGTTTTAGTGCAAATGTGTAAGGAATTGCAAAAAATGCAAAGCATGAAAGTTGTAGGCCTTTGAAATATCTTTCCAATGATATATTATGGTGACTGAACGGATCTCTGTGCAAAACGTTATGTGCATTTTTCAGAACAGTACGCGTATGCGCGCCCGGTAGCGCGACCACTAGCGCGAACAAGCCTCCAGGTGCGCGATCGCGCTAGTGGGAGGCACTGTTACTGCCATTTAGCGCGACCACTAGCGCGAACAAGCCTCCAGGTGCGCGATCGCGCTAGTGGGGGGTCGTTTTAAAGCTATATTTCGTCCCCCACAGCTCCAAAACATAAAAACTTGCTCTAGAAAGGGGAACTCTCAAAAACCTAACTCCTTAAGGGTCCTTCCACCACTCAAGGTAAGTTCTAATGGTGATTCTAAGTTAATTTTAATTTTTCAATATCTTATTAACATGGGTAAACCCTCCATATCATTAGATATTCGATTGGGTCATCATTGTTGAGAAAAGGAAGCCTAGAACTCGAAATTCAAGGGTTGGAACTTCGAAAAGGTAATGTCTTCACCCTCTAATTGATTCTAGCATTGGTTTAATGATTATAAACCCTAGTTCATGAGATATGATTTGATGGGTTTGATAGAAAAGCATGAACGATTATAGGTTTGGGGTGTTGAGTGTTGATTATTGGTTAAGGGTATTGTCTAGCTTATGGGTGATAAAGAATAATATCGATTACAACCATTTGAGACTTTAGAATTTATCTAGGGGCAAAATGGGTTGTTGGGTGTAGAGACACCATTAATAAGGACTATGAAGCTTTATTTTCACCAAGTGTTTGATAAAATGCTTAAGTGACCAAAACATGAGCATTATAGCTAATATGGAATCCCTTTGACTTGTATTGCTATAGATTAAAGTTGAAAGGGTTGACAAACGTTGTATTACGCTCAAGAGCCGGAAGTTAAGGTATTTAAGGCTAACTCTTTATGTTTGGGAATGTCTATGATTCTCCCTATGTCATATTCATTATGACCCTTACCAGTTTCCTCAGAAAGTAACTATGACCTAGTCCCCTGAATAGTAGTAGAACTTCTATTCTCTAGATGACATAGTTTCATAATCATTAGATATTCTATGAGTCTCAGTTATGACAGATCAACTTATTATGAATATTCATCTCAGTCTAATCATATTCACTATTACAGTATCATATCACCTGGTATGGCTCATTATTTCAGTATCATTTATTACAGTATGATTCTCAGTTCCTGATTCTAAATTCCTGAATGTTGAACACCTGTATTTGGGCATGAGGCCGTAGTTTATGCTTTATGCATTTTTGGGCCTGAGGACGTAGTTATATATACGTATATTTGGGCCTGAGGCCGTAGTTTATGCTTTATGCATTTTTGGGCCTGAGACCGTAGTTATTACTTGGGCCTGAGGCCGTAGCTTGTGCACATATATATATTTATTGGGTCCGAGGCTGTAGCTTATCAGATAAACAGGTTGTTCATCATTCAGAAGAGGGAGTATTCATATCCTTACTTCCTTGTTCAGTTATCAGTTTATCAGCTAGCAGTTCAGTTTCAGTTTCAGTTTTTACAGCTCTTTTGTTCAGCTATTTTACATACCAGTGCAATTCAAATGTACTGACGTCCCTTTTGCCCAGGGCCTGCATCTTGCGATGCAGGTAACGATTTTCAGGTTGACGATT
>NW_017674855.1:65344-82688 GCF_001879085.1 Nicotiana attenuata | reverse complement strand
TTTCAAATTTAGTTCCATGATCAGACCTAATTGATGTAAGTAGATTACCTAGTTGTTTCTGAGTTTTTCTAACAAAAGAAGTAAACATGTCAAATGCTTCATCTTTAGATGTTAAAAATAATGTCCAAGTAAACCTAGAGTAATCATCAACAAGCACCATCACATGTCTTTTACCACCTCTGCTTAATATTCTCATTGGACCACAGAGATCCATATGGACCAGTTCCATCGTTCTGGTGGTACTTACCACTTTCTTGCATTTAAAAGAGGATCTTACCTGCTTCCCCCTTGCACAAGCCTCACAAACTTTGTCTTCCTTGAACTTGATGTTAGGCAGCCCTATCACCAGGTCCTTGGAGACTAATTTGTTGAGTTGACTCAGACTTGCATGTCCAAGTCTCTTGTGCCAAAGGAGGGGATCATTGTCCAACACACTTAAGCAAGTGAGTTCATTTTCTGAAAGTGTGGACAAATCTACAATGCATGTATTGTTTACTCTTTTTCCCTGCAAAACAATCTTGTCAATGGTAAGATTAATCACAAAACATTTGGTAGTGGTGAATGCTACCAAGTTACCTTTATCACATAATTGTGATACACTGATTAGACAGTACTTTAGGCCATCTATCAAGTAGACATTCTCAATAGAGTGAGAGTCAGTCTTACCTACCTTTTCAACCCCAATGATCTCACCTTTCTTCCCATTTCCAAAGGAGACATTACCTCCTTTGAGGTCCTCAAGTGAAAGGAACTGGTTCTTGCTTCCTGTCATATGCTTTGAACAACCACTATCCATGTATTATATTTGGCTGCTCCCCTTCACTTGGAACCGCGAAAGGAAATCAGGGGTTAGTCTTAGGAACCCAAACTAGTTTGGGTCCCTTTCTATAGGCAAAAGGGTGAATCAAATTCTTTTTAGCCCAACCTGGCAGCCTATTTTTCCCTTGAACAAATTCTTTATTCTTTTGACTAGCCTTTTCTTTTGCAATACATTCACTTTTATAGTGACCATTTTTACCAAAATGTGTACAAATTTTTGTTCTCAGGAAGTGTGAGGTACTTGCTTTTAGGGTCCCACTTTGGTGCTTGAGTCCCATATCCAAGTCCTCTTTTGTTGCTACTGTGATGCTCTTGCAACCAAGAGAGTGCATCAGAGGCCTTGTTCCATTTGCAAGTTCTGTCTAATTCATGTTTCACCTTTCCTAGATCTTCTTTTAGGACTTTAATCTGCTCATCTCTTTTGTACAGCTCATCTTTCATTTTTCCTACATTTTCTTCTAAAGTGAGTTGTGTGTGATCGGATTTCTTTTTACCAGTTCCTAATTTCAATTTTAGATTTTTAGATTTAAGCTCTAGGACTATGGTGTCAAGTTCATGAACCTGGTTCTTCAACTCAGCATTTTTACTATCACTCTCATTAGCCCTAAGTTCCAGGTTTTTGCACTTAGCTTTCAGAATCACACACTCCTTAGACAACTGTTCCTTTTCATTGTTTATAACTTCAAATTCATCAATGAAATCTAGAAGTAATTCATATAGACTTTCTTTAGACAAAAACTTAATCTTGTCTACTTACCTCAGATTCCTCATCGGATTTCCCAATTGCCATAAGTGCTTGTTCATCTCCATCTTCGTCTTCTGAGTCATCATCTGAGCTTTCACCCCAAGCAGCAACCATAGCCTTTGTTGATCCTTTGTTCTTCTTGGGATGAACCTGTTCCTTCTTCCTGTTCCTTCGTTCAGCTCTTTCCTTCTTCCATTCAATTTCCCATTGAGGGCAATTTTTTATGTGGTGATCAGTCTTCCCACACTTGTAGCACCCCTCATTGGTTTGTTTTTCAGGAACCTTTGGTTTGTTGTAGCTTCCATTTCTTGAAGGACCATTTTCTCTTATTAGGTACTTCTTAAAATCCTTTGTGATCATGGTCATTTCATCCTTATCTAGATCAGCACCTTCAGTGATTCTGAATGCCAGGCTCCTTTCCTTCTTAGGTGCATCCATCTTCATGGTTTGCCTTCTAAGTTCATAGGCAGTGAGATTTCCAATTAGCTCATCCAACTGGAGAGTGGCAATGTTCTTTGATTCCTGAATAGCTGTGATTTTGCTTTCCCAAGAGATTGGCAGTACCCTTGTCAAAATCTTCTCAACTTTGTCTTCTTCAAGAATAACCCTTCCAAGAGACTTAAGTTCATTTGTCAGTGCAGTGAACCTTGTATACATCTCTTGGATGGTTTCCCCTTCCTTCATGGTGAAATTCTCATATTGAGAATACAACAGTGTTCCTCTGGACCTCTTCACTTGAGGTGTTCCTTCATGTGCAACTTGCAAAGTATCCCAGATTTCCTTAGCAGTGGTACAACTTTGAATTCTACTGTACTCATCTGGACCAAGTCCACACACAAGCCATTTCTTGGCCTTAGCATTTTTCTCCCATTTTCTTAAATCCTCAGTAGTGCAGTCAGCTCTAGTTTTTGGCACATCCACTCCTTCAGCATTCTTCTTTGTAGTTGCTAGAGGACCATCAGTGACTATGTCCCAGAGTTCATAGTCTTCTCCTATGATGTGATCCCTCATCCTGTTCTTCCACCAAGAATAGTACTGACCATTGAAAAGTGGAGGCCTAATAGTGGATTGCCCTTCCCAGTTCCCAGGTGGTGCCTCATGTTGATCTCCCTACTAGGGGCACAAGAGGCACTTTTTGTCTAAAGCCTACTTCCTCTCTATAGGCAATTCCTTTTTTGTGGTTTGTGCTGTAATAAGAATATTTCCTAAGGTGTTAGCCTCTTCAAGGATAACCTGCTCTGATACCAATTGATGTTATAAACGTCAATACCACACAAGAGGGGGGGGGGGGGGTGATTTGTGTGGTACCTAATTTTCGCATTAGAATAACCTAGTTCTTCTAAGTGTTCTAACTACAGCAGTTTGCGGAATAATAAATACTGAAAGTAAAGTGCACAGAGATTTTTACGTGGAAAACACCTGGCTCAAAAGGTGAAAAAACCACGACCTACTACTCAGTAGGATTTTCCCAAACTTCCACTAAAACCACTGAGCCAAAACTGCATTTACAAAACTCTTTGTAAACCTAAGGATTAACTCTAATCCCGTTGTGGCAACCAGCCTCTAACTGCTGCGACAACTTCAAGTTAACTCTAACTTGAATACTCAAAGTACCTAATACAATTGCTTCTATGAAAGCTGAAAGGTACAACTTTAAAACACCTACTACAATTGAACTAGAAATAAAGAAAGACACATAAAACTCTTTATGGAGCTGGTTCTTCAATCTGGTTCATGTAGNCAAGCAACATGAAATGGTAAAAGCCTAAAGAAATCCCCAGCAGAGTCGCCATGCTGTCGATGCCCCCTTTTTCTAAAGGCGAAATCGGGTTTACGACATTTGGGCGGACAACTCTATTCCTTTTGGGAATTTGGGTTTGAGATTTAGAAGAGTCGCCACCTAATGATTAAGTGCATTAGGACACTAAGAATTTAAAAGAAAAAAGAACCAGAGAATGGGTAAGGGCTTGAAATTATCTCAGGGGGAAGGTGTTAGGCACCCCCAAGATCCACTAGTGTGGTTCCCGGCCATGTTACAATTGTGACTTTAAAACAAGTAAACATACAAGACAACTTCCACATAACGATTACAAGTAGGAATGTATAAAGGTTAAATAAACATGCTGAAGTCAGGAAATAGGTGGTTTCATACTTGTTTAAAGAATGTGTAAGTGCAGAAAAATAAGGATCAAATAACGAGTGCAAACAATCAAACAAAAGAAGTGAAATGGGCGGAAGTTTAAAAAGAAAACAGTGTTGGAAATTTAAAGAGGTTTTAAATGATTTGAAGCGAAATACAAGATTTAAAGAGCTGGAAACTGACAGTTTAAAGAAAACAATAACGAAAGTGCAGTAAGGAAGGGGGGGGGGGGTCCCTAGGGTTTTATAAATAACATGGATCATCCACGCAACACCCGGTAACCAATTATACGCGTGGTGTTATCGCGTGATCATCATATCCATGTCTACCCTTCCCACCCCATTAAGGTATTAAAGCGCGGAATAGTGTCGTTACTTATTGCATGCTATTACCCGTCCCGATCCTATCAGTCCCGGAGGCATTGAGACTACTAATCTTAAAGGGGAGGGAGTTGGGGCTTTTCAAAAGTTTTAAAAGGATAAAAGTCTAGGAGACAAACAAAAACACATAATCAAATAGGGGAGAAGCAAACAGCAGTTAAAGCTCAAACAGGCCTCCTCACTTAAAGGCAAATATATAGCATGCCTTCAAATACTGGTTATGGTCTGAGTTAAATTTAATAGCGTTAGGACAGGTTGATTTATCACATATTTCTCAGATGAGGAGTCCGAATTAGCCTTGTCTGGTTGTAGTTATCAGAGCTGACACAGTTAATTAAATTGCCTAAGTGAGACCTATAGGCATGATATCTAGCGGAGCGTACTGATTTTAAAGAAAGGATCACTGGTTTTATAGACAAAAGATCTGCAGATTTTAAACGAACTTATGACTGGTTTTAAACGTATAGATAAAATAGACGAGGCTGATTCGATTGATTATTCCTTTAGGCAAGTTATCTAAGCGTTATTGGTTTTAAACGATTACATAGATGCAAGAGTCCTATAGGCATGGTATCTAGAATGAAGTTGATTATTATTAGACCTATGATTATTTGCCTAATGACAGGTATATGCAGAAGTGCAGAAAAGAAACCTATGATCACGATTTCTATATGCAGAAATGCAGGGATTTAGAGATAGGATTTCTATATGCAGAGATGCGGAAATAAATGACCTATAGGCATGCTGTCTATGTGAATGCAGGAATTAAAAATCCTATGGGCAAGTTATCTAAGATGAGAAATGCAGAAGTTTATAGGTAACCTATAGGCATGCTGTCTATGTGAATGCAGGAATTAAAAAATCCTATAGGCAAGTTATCTAAGATGAGAATGCAGAAGTTTATAGGTAACCTATAGGCATGCTGTCTATGTGAATGCAGGAATTAAAAAAAATCCTATAGGCAAGTTATCTGCCCTTTGCATACAATCATTCCCATCCCTTTCCACTAGCCGTCCCCAATAGTTATTACAAATTATTACAGTCCAAAATGAATCGGAAAAGTTAGGAAATAAAATTACATCAGAAGTTTCAGCTACAACCAAACAACCTAATTCAGACTCAAAGTCCAACAATATGAGATAAACCAACTTCCAGGATCAAAACTTCCAAAAGCCTTTCTCATCCTTTGGGGTGTCAAAGTTCCAAGGAGCTTTATGAACCCCAGGCAGTGCTTACTCCCAATTATATTGCAAAATTAAGATTATGGTGCAGTGTGGAATAGCCAGCCCTCGAATGTCCAAGTTCAGAGGGAGCTCCAGGTCCCAAAGCAAGGCTCATAAGAGGGGGCAAAACTTAATAGTCTAAGAATAAGTGTAAGTGCATGGGGGGGGGGGAATTAGGGATAGCCATGACAAGCTGGTGGTCATGCCCAGCAATCGGGAATGCTGGCACGCCGCTGACTAGTCTGTCAGCCAAAACTTGGGAGTTAGGATCCATTGAGGATCAGGTTCTGACCTGGGCAGTAATTTGGGTACTGCCAGGCCAAGAACCTTAACTCAGACACATAGAGGAATGGGGGGTAGGGATTTATAATAGAAACAGATGCAAGAAAGGAACATATTAGCATAAATCATTGAATCATGCGTGATGTTATAAACGTCAATACCACACATGAGGGGGGGTGATTTGTGTGGTACCTAATTTTCGCGTTAGAAGAACCTGGTTCTTCTAAGTGTTCTAACTACAGCAGTTTGCGGAATAATAAATACTGAAAGTAAAGTGCACAGAGATTTTTACGTGGAAAACACCTGGCTCAAAAGGTGAAAAAACCACGACCTACTACTCAGTAGGATTTTCCCAAACTTCCACTAAAACCACTGAGCCAAAACTGCATTTACAAAACTCTTTGTAAACCTAAGGATTAACTCTAATCCCGTTGTGGCAACCAGCCTCTAACTGCTGCGACAACTTCAAGTTAACTCTAACTTGAATACTCAAAGTACCTAATACAATTGCTTCTATGAAAGCTGAAATGTGCAACTTTAAAACACCTACTACAATTGAACTAGAAATAAAGAAAGACACATATAACTCTTTATGGAGCTGGTTCTTCAATCTGGTCCATGTAGCTTCTGGTTTGCACACTTGAATCACACACGAACTGCTTGCAAAAAGCCTTGCTGTTTTGCTCCCAATTCACGTTTTACTTCTGCCTTTTTGTGCAACACTTTAATGTGAGAACATCCTGCAATTTATAGAGTTAGTAGATGAAGAAATAACTAGAGTTCTGATGCAACTCTTCCTTGGTGGAAGAGTTCTAGTTGATTTCAACTTCTAACTCCTTCCCTATCTTGAATAGTGTTCTCTTTGATTAAGGAGTCCTTCTCCTTATCAATTATGCAACCTTTTCGATCAGGAGATATTAAATACACCAAGTTAAGCTTATCTCCATCACGTGCAACCCACATGCTCAAATTTTCCCGTTTTTGTGCACCTGAGGGATGGACCACTGGATGGACCTGGTTCATCATGAGTTCCTTTGTCAGTCTTCAAAACTAACCTTTACTTGGGCCAACAATGCGCAGCAAAGTAAACAGGATTGCAGAAATTGTAAGTAAACACATAGGGGTAAGGCAGGAATGTTAACTCAGAACATACCCGTTTCAGAATAAATAAGTAAAAATAGTAGTCTTGAAAAGGCCAAGTTGCAAGCAAAGTAATTCCAAAAGATCCCAAGCAAAGCAGAATATCGAATTCAAAATAGTATTGCAAGTGTGCAAGTATTTTAAAGACTAGTGGTGTGAAGGTTGTGTGAAGAATGAAGTCGTGTGTAAAAGTGCAGAGGGGCAGTCCTTTTTATAGTGTAGAGAAACAAGTAAGAAAGGCAAGGAATATATCATTGAAATCAGTCTCCCTTTGGTTAAGGGATTCTGATTTCGACGGGTAAAAGCCAGTTAAGGAAAGAAATTTTAATTAAAACTTTTCAAAGTAGCACAAAAGGGGTAAATACATAGAAGTTATTTAAGGAAAACAATCAATGGTACACAGTTTGTGACATCTATGGAAAGGGAATCAATCAAACAGCCAGTGAAACCAAAATTACAAGTTCAATTTGAATGAACCAAGTCAGGAAAAGGTAAAGGAGATTCAATCAAAGAAAATCAGTCGGACCTTATTAAGAGGATTTCGGAATCAATCAATTAGTTGGAAAAACCTTTTGAAAGCAGAGTCCTTACATATAAAACACACAAATCAAGAAGGGATTGTCAAATTATTTAGAAGAGGGTTTAATCAAAGAGGGGTTCAGAATCATAAGCAAAAATGGTACAAGTCCAATTTGTAGACTCACGAGGAGTGTGAGAGTCCAGGGTCCCAATGAGGAACCCTAACTCGCACACAAGAATCCAAATTGCCAAGAAACCCCCAAATCTTAGGGTTTCGAATTGAATCAGACAATAGAGATGAGAAGGCAAGCCGCTTGATAGAGGCTCAGGAGTGCTTTCCAAAGACTCATGAGAAACAAACAAAAAAGATACACAGTTAAGAGCATGAAGAACACGTTTGAAAAACTCAGAATTTAACAAGTTCAGAAGAAAAAGATACAAACTTAGGCAAAACAAGATGAATCATGCTTAGTAAGAACTTAGGCAAAACAAGATGAATCATGCTTAGTAAGAATACAAACATAGTACAGTAACGCCAACAAAATCAAAGAACTCAATCGTAAACACATATAGCAAAGATTAACATGTGAGCATAGGAGAAAAGAAAGTAGAAGAACATTACATACATAGTAAAAGAAATCGGACAAACACACATAAAGAAAGAACAAAAAGAATCAGAAGGGTATTTTGAAGAAACTTTTCGGAAACCCTAAATCGAAATTAAACGATTTTGAAAAAAGAGAATTTGGGGAAAAACCTTTAAAAAGTTCAATAGAACACAGACATGTTCCAGATCTAAGAGAATAATCAAGTAAAGAACCTCGAATAGCTTAGGCTTGTAGAGAAAACCCTAGAAATGAGAAATGTCTTCAGGAAAGTCAGATCCTGAGTCGAAAAGGCTCATATTGCTAGAATATGACGGATTAGTGGCCGGAGAAGCCATAGATCTACAAATCTAAGAAGATCTTGAAGAGAACCATCAAAGTCAGGCTTCACACCCTTGAATGGTTTAGGTCTAATGGTGAGAAAGGGTGAGTACAGACCGTCCATGGCCTGAGACGCCATGGATTCCGGTGGAATCACGGTGGAAAAGGGGTCGGAGACGACTAGGGTTCCAGGAGGGTTCGAGAGAGTTTGAGAGACGAGGGGGTTCAAAGGCGGCTGATAGGTGGAAGTGATTAGGGTTTGGGGGGGGGGTTTGGAAATTAAAAAGGGAAAGGGGGAATTATGGCCGTTGATGGATTGGATATGAGCCGAGCGGGTTTTTTTTAATTGGGTCAGGGGTCGGGTAATTTAGGGATTGGGCTGGTCCGATTTGGGGGCTGAAATTGGGCCAATTTGAGGTTAAAATTGAAAGGTAAAAAGGCTGTAATTGAAATAGAAATGGGCTAAATGTTAAATAGCCAATTTTCCCCTTTTATTTTATAAAAATAGCAATAATGATTTTAAAAGTAAATTTAAAACACTGAGCCAAAAAATACTATATAAATATCAATCTAAAAATACCGGAACTAATTTTACAATTATAAAATGGTATTAATCTTAAAGTAGGCTATAATTGCAGTTATATGCAATTTAGTCTTTTAAATACTAAATAAATTTGTAAAAATATGCAAAAATCACCTTAATTGTATTTTGGTGCAAATATGAGAATAAAAAATAAATTATTCACCAAAATGATAATCTTGGGAATAATTATTGGATTTTGTACTGATAAAATAGACAATAAATTGGTTTTAAAATCTTTAAAAATTAGGAAAAAATACCAAAACTCTTGGGCATGCTTATATATGCATGTACATGCTATTTTGAAAGTATTTTGTATATCAAATACATAGGGAAAAATTGGGTATCAACAGATGTCGAGAGATACTAGATTCTAGCGGCGCTTCCGGCGCTCCTATTAGATCTGGGAGGCAGATTCTAATTATGTGCAACAACAATTTAATCTTACAAATGGTGGTTTATAATGTCCCTATAACAAAGACGGAGATCGCAAAAATATAGAAAAAATGGTCGTTGTTTGTGGCTTATATTTTACTTTTCCTTCTCACTCTACTTTTGTACATATACAAGACTCACATAATTCTGCTTTTTAAGGTTTTTCGAGAATTACAGTTAGAAATGATATTTTTAAATTTCACAGTGACTATCTTTAGTATGCACATTGTGTATTTTGTAAAGTGTCTATCACTTATGATATAGGTCATAGTCCAAATGGTAATGAATAATGATATTTAAATGTTACATGTCATTGGATAAATCATAAACGTGTTATGTATAAATTTGTTGATTAAAAACACATTGGAGCATAGATGGCTACTACCGTTCTAGATATTTTTCACTTTTAAGGTCTTACTGACAATATTTTAATAATCACATTAGATAATACTTCTGCTTATACTACTACAACAAATGACTTGAAAGTTACAATTTGCCCTCTTTATGACTCAATTTTTCATTTTAGATATGCATGCCATATTCTTAGCTTGGTTGTAAAAGATGATATTCTTGTGCTAAAATACAATATACTTGTGCCTACATTTTTTGTGTTAATAAAGCGAGTAAAATTCGTGAATTTAAAGAGCGGTGTATCTACGCTAAACATCCATATAGAAAAGTTCCAAAAGATGTTTGTACTAGGTGGAATTCAACTTATGAAATGCTAAAAGTTGTTTATGTCTATCGATTACCTATACAAATAGTATTCAATGCACATAATGATAACCATGTTGATCGAATTGCCGAGTCTGAATGGGAAGAAATTCAAGAGCTTAATAATTTTTATGCTACAAAATAATTTTCTAGTATATATTGTCCGAATATTACACAAAAGTAATGGTTACTTGTGAAATTTCAGTTGTATTATTAAGTATAAAATAATAGATACGTATAAACCAGCCATTAAAGAAATAATTTTAAAATTTAAAAAGTATTTTTCCCTATTCCCACTGTTTATTTAATAGTTAATCCATCTTTAAAATTACAAGGTGCAAAAGGATTTGTTTTTAAAATTTATGAGAATTTAGAAATTTCAGAAACTGAAATGCCAATTGTCGAAGAATGCCAAGCTAGCATATATGTTCATGCCAAACTAATATTTGTTAAGCATAATAATATGGAAACTTCAGACAGTGTACATCCTCCTACAACTTCTAAAGATGGAGTAGAAGATGAAGCGTGGGAAAGTATAAAGGAGTTAATAGGTATTGATTCAGCCGGCACTGAATATGAACTTGATGCTTACCTTAATCAGGGATTTCAATCTATTAAAGCCGAAGAAGGCAAAGAACAGCTTTTAGCATTGTGGAGGGGGCCATGGCAAGGCATTCCCAATACTTTCAAGAATGACTTGATATGTACTAGCTATTCAAGCATCATCAATAGATTCGAAAAGTGGCTTTAGTGCGACAAAATTTCAAATCGGAGACCACATATATTCATTAGTGGAAGACAACCTAAAATTTTTCGTCTTATCCAAAGATTGAATCATTGCAGAAAGAAGAAATCTTGGCTAACAAAAATTAACCACTAGAAAGAATAAGAAATACAATGAAATATTTTCTGGAAGCAATGACGACATGGAACATTAAGTGGCATTTCCAATTCCAGGGAAGCTTTTCATTGATGTTAAAAGTTAGAAAGAATTTAAATAGGAAAGTACATATATCAGTATGATGACTTGTAATTAGCTACTTAAGGCCTAGTTGAAAAAGAACCATTTCAAGAAGATGGTTGTATAGACTAGTTGCTCTTCTCTAGGTGCTCTTCAAAAGATTTGTATTTGTGTGTGAAATTCAAAATTTCTATTAAATAAACTAAAAGTCTTTAGGCTTGAATTTTTATAAGAATTATCTTTCTTAATTACTTCATAGTTTATACTTGAGATTGTATTAAATAAACTACAAGTCTTTTATTTTTATAAGTACTTAAGAGAATTGTATTTACTAATATATTTTGCTACATCTTTCTTTCTTTTTTTATATATTTTATAATTTCTTATTTTGGTTCTTTAATTTATAACTTATTAACTTTAAAATTTATTAAAGAACTATCTGTTGTCAACTTAAAAAAAATTAGTTGTTGTCAATTTTAAAAACTTTTTATAATTTTCACTGCTTAAATATTTAAATTGATAAAGATTTAAAAGATCCCATCCCACTATGGGCTCCCGTCCCGTTAGTTAGTGGGATGGGACGAACCTAGGAGTCGCCCCGCTAATCCGGGGCCGCTAATGTCCCGGACCCCATTCCCTTAAGGAATCATCCCGTCCCGCTAAAATCATCTCGTCCCATCCCGTCTCGCTAAAATCATCTCGTCTCATCCCGTCCCGCTAAAATCATCTCGTCCCATCCCGTCCCATTGGGCAGTTTTAGTGAGGGGTCTCCTTTTTAGATCGAATCTTCTTCTTCTTCTTCTTCTTTAGATTAGGTTTTCTTCTTATTTTATTTAAGATTGGGTTTTCATCTTCTTTTTCTGTGCAAGAAGAATATAGTGGTGTTGTATACATATAAATGGAGCTAGAAGAAACAAATAGAGTTGGAAAAAAAGAAGATTACAGTGGTAGTGTGAGGTATGTCATGCATTGAGGGAAAAAAGAGAAAATATTGTTACGTCTTTAATGCAAAAGAAAATTATGTAACAATAATAAGGAAGAATTATATGAAGGGTCTTGCTGCTTTGTATGACTGAATTTCAGAATTCAGTGAGTGTGGCCTGTGGAGTCTGTGAAGGAGATTGCGTCAAAATATGATGGTGAAGAAAAAGGCGATGGCGACAACTTCGGTAAAAAATGTCTGAAGTTTGGTCTTGCCAAAGTCATAACTCCAATTAAAAATATGATAGAAGAACTTCAACCCGATTGTCTCAAGTTTGCACTTCGACGATCTAACTTCAAACTTGATTTATTTTAAGTTTACATTATGATAGGCCCTTGTGGTCCGACCTTTTCCCGGATCTCACGCATAGCGGGAGCATAGTTCACCGGGCTACCCTTTTTTTTGTTTACTGTGACAGGCCCACATCGAAATTTATAACTTCAAACTAATTTGTCTAAAGTTTGCATTGCGAAGGAAAAACTTCATACCTGAATAATATCTAAAGTTAAACTTCAGACATGTACATTTAAAGTGTGTTCCGAAGTGAGTAAATTTATAAAATTTTGTGCAATGCGGATATGACTCTAATGGTAACCCCAAAAGCTGTATTTCCCCGGGAACGACGCTCCTCAACTAAAAAAAATTTGTGATCATTTGCAGGGGGTGATTTGCACAAATAGGATCATTCCATGCTACTATTTAAATTTTGTCCCCATTTAAGAAATTTGTGCAAAAATTGCCTTGGGACATAACTTTAGTAAACAAGTCTTACTGTATTGATAAAACCTGCATTGTTTACAAGTTACGCTGGGTGGGGCATAACTCTGATATCAATTGATCACAAATTCTGCCGAATGAACATATTTGTAATTTAAGAATTCCTCTTAAAATGCTAATCCTGTACTGAGACACTTTGGTTTGAAATGCATTCAAATTTTAAGACAAATCAAGAAATGACTTGAGACTTATAGAAACTAGTGATTACATAGTACAATTACAATTACGAAGCACGACTGAAGACCGAGCATATATACGTGAAGACACAAACACCGACTATCTAATTTCCTATTAAAAGTTCCAAGAAATCTCATCCTCGTACTATTCTCAATCTAAAAATATGCAATAATAGCGCTCTTATTTTCAGATATAAGTGTCCACAAACTTTTGATTTGGCATCGATGAAGATGATTTTTGAGGAATCAAAGGTGAATTGGTGAAGTTTTGAGGTTCAAACAATTTGCTTAATTATAAACCACTATAGTTTAGACTTTAGAGCCTAATGACTATAATTTGCCTAATTACCATTCGTAACTACTGTTCAATTGTTACTAACTTGTATCACTTGTATTCAAACGCGCAATGAATAGAGCCTTTGTCAATTGTATTCGTTCGCGCAACAAAGGAAACAACTTGTATCAATTGTATGCAGGGGTATATACAAATGATACAACCTGTATCGACTTTATTTGTTCGCGTAACAAATACAACTAAAACGAAATACAGAAATACAGAAAAATAAAATGTTCTTGTTGAGATTCCAACTCAAGACCTTCACTAGCTAAGTAGACACTCTAACAAACTGAGCTATTAGAGCTTGTTGTTCTCTTATTTCAGTCAAAACAATTAATCTCTTATTTTATAGATTTGCTATAAAATTCAAATATAGGTATGAATGGTAAATTTGCTGAATGTATGCTATCGAATAGTAAATATATATAGTGTAAATGTTAATCTGCCGCGTAATTTTCCCACATACTATTTGCACAGAAGCTGTTGAGCTAATGACATAGGACTTTATTCTGGGCACACTAAAATGTGCACCTAACGCTTGAGTACACCTCACGATGTCATGGGAGAAGTTAGAGGGGCGGAAGATTTGTATAAATTTTCTTTACCGTAAAATCATAGCGTATGTAGAAGGTCAATGTTTTTAATGTATATTGTAGACTAAAATCGAGTAACAGGGACATCGAATTTGTGTACCTGTTAACAACAGCGGAATATTTTCGCAGAATCTGTTCCAATCAATTTCCCGAATCCGATTTCGTCTCTCTTGAAAACGAAATTCTTGTTCACGAACTTAATACCTTCTTCTTGCTTTTACTGTGTTTCTATCTTTGTAGGGAGATTATCAGAGAGTCTTTTTTTCTCTGAATAAGGGGAGCGTCGATTTATAGAGAGGAGAAGTTGTCAGAGAAAATAAAAACTACCGTGAAACTAATTCACGTTGATCCTGTGACGACCCAAAGGGGGTCATCACCTGTATTCCTACTCCCTCTGTACTTCTGAGGCCCTTGAAACCTCACTTGGGGGTTGCCTCGACTTGTGTGCGCAGTCCGGGCGCGTAACCGGAAAGTTTACATGTGAATTTGTGAGAAAGATAATAAAACTTTGATGTTTTAATTGATTAAGTTTGACTTCGGTCAACGTTTTGGGAAAACGGACCCGGACTCGTGATTCGATTGTCCGTAGGAAAATATGAGACTTGGGGGTGTGCCCGGAATCAAATTCCAAGGTCCCGAGTCCGAGGAATGAATTTTTACGTGAAATTGTTTTCTGGAAATAATTAAAGAATTGGAAAGTGTTATTTGTTTAGTAGACTGTGCTGTTGGGCTCATATTTTGTTTCCGACGCCCGGCACAAGTCTTAAATATGAGTTAAGCAATTGCTGTGAAGTTTGGTTAGATTTGGACGTCATTTGACGTGTTTTGAGCTAGAAGCAGTAAAATTTGATGTTTCATGGAAATTGGAAGGAAATCATGGGTCTTGAGGCCTAATTCGATGTTGTTTTGGCGATTTGATCGCACGGATGAGTCCGTAGGATGTTGTTAGAGTTATGTGCATGCTTGGTTGGAGCCCCGAGGGCTCGGGTGAGTTTTGAGTGGGTCCCAGGAGGGTTTTAGACTTAAAAGCATCAGAAATTGCAGGTCCAGGTGTTGCAGGCCCCCAGCGCAGCCGCGATCATTTCTGCGCGGTCCGCGTTGGAAACCGCGCGGCCGCGGTGCATTGCTGCACGGTCCGTGTGGCTAGGTTCAGAGGGCCAGTGAACTCTAGGTCAACCAGCGCGGCCGCGCACCAAATTAGTGCGGTCCGCGCTGGATAGGTTCAGAGAGTCGTTTTCCCTCCCTTCCTCGGCGCGGCCGCGGGGCATTTTTGCGCGGTCCGCGCCAGTCCTTCAGCAAAGTATATAAATCTGAGATTTTCAGTCATTTTGCACTTTTTCAAAACCCAAAACATAAGAGGCGATTTTCCAAACGATTCTTCTCCTTCAAAACGATTGGTAAGTGATTTCTAACTTATTTTCCTTGCTTCTTAACATCTTTAAACATAATTTCAACTTCAAAACAAAGATTTTAATGGGGGAATTTGGGAATTTAGGGTAGAACTAAGGTTTCAAAATTTGGGGGTTTTGGACCTCAATTTGAGGTCCGATTCCAAAATAACTTATATATCTGAGTTCATGGGGGAATGGGTAGTCGGGTTTTGGTTCGAACCTCGGGTGTTGACCACGTGGGCCCGGGGGAATTTTGGGGATTTTTGAACAAGCTTTGGGAAATTCACTTTTCATGCATTCAAATTTATTAGATTAGCCTTTGTTGATACACTCAAGTATTTGTGACTAGATTCGAGCAGTTTGGTGGTGAATTCGAAGGGTAAAGCGATACTAGAGGCTTGAGTTGAATTGGAGCATCCGAGGTAAGTGTTTGATCTAACTTTGGTTTGAGGGAATAGGATTAGAGTATTATTTGCTAATTGCTAAATGTTGAGTACGGTGTATAGGCATGGTGACGAGTATCTATACACCGGTGTCTAGCATGACCGTGAGTCCTTGCTTGTGCTTATTCGGGATTCTGTAGTGACTCTTTCTTGTTTAATTGATGAACTCGATATAACGTGAACAGTATGAAGAGGAAAATATGAATTGTAAACTCCTTGGAGTGTTGGCTCGAAATATGACACGATTAAGACGTAAGAAATGAACGAAAGAGGAAGAGTTGTAATTACTCCCTTGCCGGGACGTGTAAGTTAATGTTGTTGCTCCCTCGTCGGGAGTTAATGGTTTATTTGTATTCTCCCTTGCCGGGATGGTGGAATCGATGCTTGTTCCCTTGCCGGGAAATCCTTATATATTATGAAATGAGATCGTGTGGCACGCCGACCACTTATATATTATGAAATGGGATCGTGTGGCACGCCGACCACTTATATAGATTATGAGATCGGATGTGGTTTCGTGTTTACTTCTGATAAATTGTGTTCATCTGTATTTCCCCTAAGCATGTCCCCTCCCTGCCTTAGCTGGTGTTTTCTATTGTTATTTCATTGTACTTGTTTATGCATATATACCTGCACAGGTTGTTTTTTGGTAGGTCCTGTCTAGCCTCGTCACTACTTCACCGGGGTTAGGCCAGGCACTTACCAGCACATGGGGACGGTTGTACTGATTCTACACTCTGTGCAATTTTGCATAGGTCCAGGTATTGAGCAGCAGCAACAGCATTAGCACGGGGGCGAACCTTTAGTCCAGAGAGACCCGAGGTAGCTTGCAGGCGTCCGCAGGCCCGACGTCTGCCGTCTATCTTTACATTTGGCTGTCATCTCATTGTACCCGAGATAAACAGATTATGTTTCTTTCATACTTTGTCTGTAGTACTCCTTAGATGTTCGTGAGTATGTGACACCAGTCCCGGGGTAGAGATATATGTGTTGGAACTTCTATATTATTGGTCATCTATCTGCATTTAAGTCTTCCGCTTATGATTTTAATTCCGTCGCCTTTATTTAATGCTGTTAATTGTTAAAAAGGAATAGGTGTTTAATGAAAATGCTAATGAAGTTGGCTTGCCTAGCTCTCATTAGTAGGTGCCATCATGACTCCCGAGGGTGGGAAATCCGGATCGTGACAAGTTGGTATCAGAGCACTAGGTTATATAGGTCTCACAACTCACGGACAAACTCGGTAGAGTCTGAGGGATCGGTACGAAGACGTCTGTATTTATCCTCCAGAGGCTACAGAGTTAGGAAAACTTCACTTCTGTTCTTTCTTGTCGTGCGAATTTGTTTCCCCAAATACTTATTGTCTTTCCACTCTGTTCTTTCGCAGATGGCGAGAACACGTGCTTCCTCTTCTACCGCGCAACAGCCCGAGCCCCCAGCAGCAGCTCCTACGAGGGGCAGAGGGCGAGGCCGTGCCAGAGGCCGAGGCCGGGGCAGAGCTCATCCCCGAGCAGCAGTCCCAGAGGTGGAGCCTCATGTTGATTATGATGAGGAGGCTCCAGCCCCAGCAGCTCTGGTGGGCCCAGCTCAGGTCTCAGAGGGGTTCATAGCCACCCCAGTTCTTCAGGACGCTCTGGTCAGATTGGTAGGCTTTGTAGAGAGCGTCACTAGAGCGGGTTTGCTTCCAGTAGCACCAGCCACTTCTCAGGTTGGAGGAGGGGTTCAGACTCCTGCTACACGTACTCCGGAGCAGGTAGCTCCCCAAGGCCCAGGTTCCAGTG
>NW_017674855.1:64819-65129 GCF_001879085.1 Nicotiana attenuata | reverse complement strand
CGGGAGCTGGTAGTGAGATTTCTTTCCAGGAGGCGGGCAATGCGGCCCGCAGAGTTGAGATGGCACTTGCACGGGGAGGTGGTCATGGGTCAGATAAGAGGCCCCGTCATGCAGGTAGATTTAGTGGTACCTCGTCTGGAGGTGGGGACTCTTATGGTAGAGGCCATCCTCCGAGGCCCTTTCAGTCAGCCCTACAGGTCTCACATGGTACAGGTGGTCGTGGCTCTCAGCCGCAGTCTTCTGATCAGCAGCTCTTCAGTTCCCCATCAGCACCAATCAGCGCACCGCCACTCCGCTATTCTCAGCAGCC
>NW_017674855.1:43954-62907 GCF_001879085.1 Nicotiana attenuata | reverse complement strand
ATGATGGTGTTTTTGAGGTTGCGAGGGGGCGAGTTTTGTGTGCCCAATGTCGATGGGATTCGCGAGTTGATCTTAGCGGAGGCCCATAGTTCTTGGTATTCTATTCACTCGGGCGCCGCGAAGATGTATCGGGACTTGCGGCAACTTTATTGGTGGCGTAGGATGAAGAAGGATATTGTTGCATATGTGGCTCGATGTTTGAACTGTCAGCATGTTAAGTATGAGCATCAGAGGCCTGGTGGTATGTTTCAGAGGATTGAGCTCCCCGAGTGGAAGTGGGAGAGGATTACCATGGATTTCGTCACTGGACTTCCGTTGAGCCGGAAGAAGTTTGATGCTATTTGGGTCATTGTTGATAGGCTGACCAAGTCAGCGCATTTTATTCCTGTTGCAGCCACTTATTCATCGGAGAGGTTAGCTGAGATCTACATCCGAGAGATTGTTCGCCTTCATGGGGTGCCGACATCTATTATTTCGGATCGGGGTACGCAGTTTACCTCGCGCTTCTGGAGAGCAGTTCAGCAGGGGTTGGGCACCCAAGTTCAGTTGAGCACAGCGTTCCATCTTCAGACGGACGGCCAGTCCGAGAGGACTATTCAGATATTGGAGGATATGCTCCGAGCCTGTGTCATTGATTTCGGAGGCTCGTGGGACCAGTTTTTGCCTTTAGCAGAGTTCGCCTACAACAACAGCTACCAGTCCAGCATTCAGATGGCTCCATATGAGGCGTTGTATGGTAGGCGATGTCGGTCTCCAGTCGGATGGTTTGAACCGGGGGAGGCTCGGTTATTGGGTACAGATTTAGTTCAGGAGACCTTAGATAAGGTCAATATCATTCAGGAGAGGCTTCGTTCAGCCCAGTCTAGGCAGAAGAGTCATGCAGACCGTAAGGTTCAAGATGTAGCTTTCATGGTTGGTGAGCAGGTATTGCTCCGAGTGTCGCCTATGAAGGGCGTGATGAGATTTGGGAAGAAGGGCAAGCTTAGCCCTAGGTACATTGGCCCGTTTGAGATTCTTGATCGAGTGGGTGAGGTGGCTTATAGACTTGCGTTGCCACCTAGCTTATCAGCCGTGCATCTAGTCTTCCATGTATCCATGCTTCGGAGGTATCACGGCGATCCTACCCATGTGTTAGACTTCAGTACTGTCCAGTTGGACAAGGACTTATCATATGAGGAGGAGCCGGTAGCTATTCTAGACCGGCAGGTTCGTCAGTTGAGGTCTAAGAGTTTTCCTTCTGTTCGCGTTCAGTGGAGAGGTCAGCCTCTTGAGGCATCGACCTGGGAGTCCGAGTCTGATATGCGGAGCCGTTATCCCCATCTTTTCCCCGACTCAGGTACTTCTTTCTCTTGTCCGTTCGGGGACGAACGGTAGTTTTAGAGGTGGAGAATGTGACGACCCAAAGGGGGTCATCACCTGTATTCCTACTCCCTCTGTACTTCTGAGGCCCTGGAAACCTCACTTGGGGGTTGCCTCAACTTGTGTGCGCAGTCCGGGCGCGTAACCGGAAAGTTTACATGTGAATTTGTGAGAAAAATAATAAAATTTGATGTTTTAAATTGATCGAGTTTGACTTTGGTCAACGTTTTGGAGAAACGGACTCGGACTCATGGTTCGGCAGTCCCGGAGGGTCCGTAGGAAACTTTGGGACTTGGGTGTGTGCCCGGAATCAAATTCCGAGGTCCCGAGTCCGAGGAATGGATTTTTACGTGAAATTGTTTTTTGGAAATAATTAAAGAATTGGAAAGTGTTATTTGTTTAGAAGACTGTACTGTTGGGCTCGTATTTTGGTTCTGACGCCCGGCACAAGTCTTAAATGTGATTTAAGCAATTGCTGTAAAGTTTGGTTAGATTTGGACGTTGTTTGATGTGTTTTGGACAAAAACTCTAAACTTGATGTCTTATGGAAATTGGAAGGAAATCATGGGTCTTGAGGCCTAATTAGATGTTGTTTTGGCGATTTGATCGCACATATGAGTCCGTAGGATGTTGTTGGAGTTATGTGCATGTTTGGTTTGGAGCCCCGAGGGCTCGGGTGAGTTTTGAGTGGGTCCCAGGAGGGTTTTAGACTTAAAAGCATCATAAATTGCAGGTCCAGGTGTTGCAGGCCCCCAGCGCGGCCGCGATCATTTCTGCGCGGTCCGCGCTGGAAACCGCGCGGCCGCGGTGCATTTCTGCGCGGTCCGCGTGGCTAGGTTCAGAGGGCCAGTGAACTCTAGGTCAACCAGCGCGGCCGCGCACCAAATCAGTGCGGTCCGCGCTGGATAGGTTCAGAGAGTCGTTTTCCCTCCCTTCCTCGGCGCGGCCGCGGGGCATTTTTGCGCGGTCCGCGCCAGTCCTTCAGCAAAGTATATAAATCTGAGATTTTCAGTCATTTTGCACTTTTTCAAAACCCAAAACATAAGAGGCGATTTTCCAAACGATTCTTCTCCTTCAAAACGATTGGTAAGTGATTTCTAACTTATTTTCCTTGCTTCTTAACATCTTTAAACATAATTTCAACTTCAAAACAAAGATTTTAATGGGGGAATTTGGGAATTTAGGGTAGAACTAGGGTTTCAAAATTTGGGGGTTTTGGACCTCAATTTGAGGTCCGATTCCAAAATAACTTATATATCTGAGTTCATCGGGGAATGGGTAGTCGGGTTTTGGTTCGAACCTCAGGTGTTGACCACGTGGGCCCGGGGGAATTTTGGGGATTTTTGAACAAGCTTTGGGAAATTCACTTTTCATGCATTCAAATTTATTAGATTAGCCTTTGTTGATACACTCAAGTATTTGTGACTAGATTCGAGCGGTTTGGTGGTGAATTCGAAGGGTAAAGCGATACTAGAGGCTTGAGTTGAGTTGGAGCATCCGAGGTAAGTGTTTGATCTAACTTTGGTTTGAGGGAATAGGATTAGAGTATTATTTGCTAATTGCTAAATGTTGAGTACAGTGTAAAGGCATGGTGACGAGTATCTATACACCGTTGTCTAGCATGTCGGTGAGTCCTTGCTTGTGCTTATTCGGGATTCTGTAGTGACCCCTTCTTGTTTAATTGATGGACTCGATATAACGTGAACAGTATGAAGAGGATAATATGAATTGTAAACTCCTTGGAGTGTTGGCTCGAAATATGACACGATTAAGACGTAAGAAATGAACGAAAGAGGAAGAGTTGTAATTACTCCCTTGCCGGGACGTGTAAGTTAATGTTGTTGCTCCCTTGTCGGGAGTTAATGGTTTATTTGTATTCTCCCTTGCCGGGATGGTTAAATTGATGCTTGTTCCTTTGCCGGGAAATCCTTATATATTATGAAATGGGATCGTGTGGCACGCCGACCACTTATATATTATGAAATGGGATCGTGTGGCACGCCGACCACTTATATATTATGAAATGGGATCGTGTGGCACGCCGACCAGTTATATATTATGAAATGGGATCGTGTGGCACGCCGACCACTTATATAGATTATGAGATCGGATGTGTTTTCGTGTTTACTTATGATAAATTGTGTTCATCTGTATTTCCCCTAAGCATGTCCCCTTCCTGCCTTAGCTGGTGTTTTCTGTTGTTATTTCATTGTACTTGTTTATGCATATATACCTGCACAGGTTGTTTTTTGGTAGGTCCTGTCTAGCCTCGTCACTACTTCGCCGGGGTTAGACCAGGCACTTACCAGCACTTGGGGTCGGTTGTGCTGATGCTACACTCTGTGCATTTTTGCACAGGTCCAGGTATTGAGCAGCAACAGCATTAGCACGGGGGCGAACCTTCAGTCCAGAGAGACCCGAGGTAGCTTGCAGGCATCCGCAGGCCCGGCGTCTCCCGTCTATCTTTACATTTGGCTGTCATCTCATTGTACCCGAGATAAAAGATTATGTTTCTTTCATACTTTGTCTGTAGTACTCCTTAGATGTTCGTGAGTATGTGACACCAGTCCCGGGGTAGAGATATATGTGTTGGAACTTCTGTATTATTGGTCATCTATCTGCATTTAAGTCTTCCGCTTATGATTTTAATTCCGTCGCCTTTATTTAATGCTGTTAATTGTAAAAAAGGAATAGGTGTTTAATGAAAATGCTAATTAAGTTGGCTTGCCTAGCTCTCATTAGTAGGCGCCATCACGACTCCCGAGGGTGGGAAATTCGGGTCGTGACAGATCCCCACGCTCCCCCTTACTTCTCAACGTGCGGTAGTTTTATTTTAGGAGTTAAACCTTCCCTATGTAACTTCCCTTAATTATATATCCTTTAAAAAAAACAGGCTGGGTCAGTCCATTTGGCCGACCCGTGACCCAAATTCAATATCCAACATCTCCCACTTCGCACATGATGGGCTAGACCCGAACACACGTAATTCATACTGGTAAATAGATCGTGCGACCTGCGAGCATTACGAGCTACATTATTCTTACACCCTTTAAGGTTGTTTAATAGCTCTACATAGAAATCCAATCACATGCGGAAAGGATTCACTACTACCAGGAGGATCTTATTATTACTCGCAATACCCCAGACATTTGTTGTCTATTCTAGTAGCTAGTTATCCGACCCCTCAACCTCGAAAAGAGGCAAACTCGAGTTCATGTTTAACTTTTATCCACAATTACACCCAATTCCCTCATGGTAAGTGTAATGGTCGACCTATGAATACAGGTTAAATTACTAAATTTTAGTCGTCTTCCCTTTCTACTCGAATCTTTCCATTCCAAATCAACTTCTTTCCTAGACATGCACTGCATTGCCGAATCACTCATGGCTATTAGTGACATGCTAAAGTAGCAACACTGATTGGCACTTCAAGAGACAGTAAAAGGTTAAAGGGTATTCTAATAAAAGTTGATATAACTTCTTTGGGATCTCACACAATGAAGAAGCAGGGATTCATTCTTCCATTATCCCATGGTCGATAGCACACGTGGTATGAAACACATGGTACGGTGTTCTCACCTTATATTGGCGCGTGTGCCTAATTCTTTTAATCATTCAACACCGTACAGATCTTGGTCTAGACACCTCCAAATGTCTAACCCGAGTTTCTCACTTCAATAATTCTCAATCAATCTTCTTACAGAAACTTCCATTTGGCTTACAAAACAAGTCATAATCGAATAGTGAAATTCGTAAGTCTGATTAGTTGTCAAGACCGACCTCTACAAGTAAATATAACCTCACATTATCCAAGGTTCCATAAGGTCTCATCTCTTTACGATTCTTAACGTAAGAGGCGATTGCTCGTGTGAGAGAGCCAATCTCGCGACTTGTTGGACACACTTTCTCAACAAAACATTCATCACATACATACGAGATATAAGCATAATTCAAGAGTCAAATATTGATGAGCATATTATAATACTTAAGTCATTTTACAATACATAAATATGTTCATATCCTTTGCAAACCTAGAGCCATAACATGTTTCTGAAACAAGTCTCTAGATATCGCCTTTGTAAAAGGATCGGCTATCATGCTTCGCGTAGGAATGTACTGTAAATTTATCTCTCTACTTGCTACCATGTCTCTTACAAAGTTATACTTGATGTCAATGTGTTTGGTCTTGCTGTGATACATTGGATCTTTTGTATATGCAATAGCTGCTTGACTATCACAATATAGAGTCATGGCAACCTGAGAATTCTTTGTAATATCCAAATGCTCAAAGAATCTCTTCAACCAAACAGCTTCTTGTACTGCAGACGCACAAGCCACGAACTCAGCTTCCATTGTTGAAAGGGCTGTACAGGTTTGTTTCTTACTTTTCCATGATATAGCACCACCATCAAGTAAGAAGGCATAACCGGATGTTGATTTTGATGTTCTAAACGTCAATACCACACAAGAAGGGGGGGGGGGGGGATTGTTGTGGTACGACAANGAGTTTGAGAGACGAAGGGGTTCAAAGGCGGCTGATTAGGTGAAAGTGATTAGGGTTAGGGTGTCTGGGAAACAAAAAAGGAAAGGGTAATGATGGCCGTTGATCAAAATGATCAACGACCTGGATCAAAAGGGGAGCCGGGCGGGTTTTATTAACGGGTTAGGGGTCGGGTAATTTAGGAATTGGGCTGGTCCGGTTTGAGATTGAAATTGGGTTAATTTGGGCTAAAATTGAAATGAAATTAGGCTAACTTTTAAATAGCCACTTTTCCCTTTTTATTTTATAAAACAGTAAAACGATTTCGGAAAATAAATTAAAGGTGCTAAATTAATTAATAGTATATAAATATTAGATTAGAAATACTAGAATCAAATTTGTAATTATAAACGCAATTAATTCATAAAATAGGCTAAAATTGGATTTTAGTGCAATTTAGCTTTAAAAATACCAAATCAATTTTAAAAAAAATGTGCCAAAATTACCTTAGCTATATATTGGTATAAATATGAGAATACAATAAGTGAATCACCAAAAGGATAATTTGAGAACAATTATTGGTTTTTGTACTGCTAAAATAGGGTAATAAATTGGTTTAATAATCTTTTAAAAAATTAGAAAAAATAATAAAACACTTGGACATGCTTAAATATGCATATATATACTATTTTGAAAGTGATGTTCTAAACGTCAATACCACACAAGAGGGGGGGGGGGTGATTTGTGTGGTACCCAATTTTCGCTCTAGAAGAACCTGGTTCTTCTAGGTGTACTTACTACTACTGTTTGCGGAATTAAAAGTGCATAAAGTAAAGAACTCAGAGATTTTTACGTGGAAAACACCTGGCTCAAAAGGTGAAAAAAACCACGACCTACTACTCAGTAGGATTTTCCCAAACTTCCACTAAAATCACTGAGCCAAAAACAGCATTTACAAAACTCTTGTAAAGCTAAGGATTAAACTCTAATCCCACTGTGGCACACAGCCTCAACTGCTGCGACACTTTCAAGTTAACTCTAACTTCAATACTCAATGTACCGAATACAATTGCTTCTATGAAAGCTGGAAAGGTACAACTTTAAACCACTTACTACAATTGAACTAGAATAAGAATAAACACAATAGAATTGGTTCTTCTATCTTGTCCAAGTAGCTTCAGGAATGCACACTTGAATTTCACATAAATTGCTTGCAAAATTGCCTCGCTCTTTTGCTCTCAATTTAGTTTTACTTCTGCGTTTGTGCAACACCTGTAAAAGAGAACAATCATTGTTATTTAATGAGTTAGTAATCAGAGTTTGATTGAGACTCAATTGCTGATCCTTTGTCGAATTTGAGTCCTACAACAATACAAACTCCAACCCTTATCCTTGATCCGGATTAAGTTCTCTTCACATTAGGAGACATTATCTCCTCATCCTTTATGCAACCTTTTCGATCAATTCAGAAGATATTGCTGCTTGATCCTTGAGACTTATCTTCTTCACATGCATCTCACCTGTATAAGTAGATAACCACTGTGTGTCACATGATGAACCTGGTCCATGACTGAGTTCATTTGTCAATCTTCAAAACTTCATCTGAACATAGGCCAACAAATTCCCCCTTTTTGATGATGACAAACTCTATGCATTTACTGATCAGAGAACCTGTGGAACTCAGCTTAATTATCAATACTTTAACTTAGAAATCTTAACTTATCATTAAGGACCAGGTTTTAATCAGGTTATAAATATCACATTAGTTCATAATACAAAGTAAAGCACAATATCTCTTCCCCCTTTTGGCATCATCGAAAAGTTGCATATGTTGTGAACCCAGATATTAATAATTACTCATGGCCACTGGGGCAACTGCAAGTGAAAACATGGTTTAATTAATCAACAACCAGCAAACAAAATGAACTATTAAGATCAGAATGTGCAATAGAACAAGAGAAATAGCAAATTGTCATTGATTAGAGATGCCTCCATACACAGTCCCTAACTGGGTCACTGGGGGGTTCTAGACTGGTTCAAAGACAGGGACTGTACATCCTAGGGCTTGGAGGAACTAGAGGGATGGGTTTGGAGAAGGTTGAGCATATTCTGAAGCATTCCATCACTCTTTTCCTTTTCCTTTGCTAGCTTAGATTTAAGGCCATTTCTCTCATTTTCCAGTTCAGCAATGCGGGCCTGGAGCCTAGCAATTTCAGCATCTTTTGTTCCACATTCTTGAACCAATGCCCTAACCTTGCTATTCACAGGAGTCTTCAGAGATGAACCAGGTTCAACTAGGGTGGCATCCACTGGATATTCACAAGCCGTAAGAGTCTTGACACCAAAGTGCTCCTTGCTTGATGCCATTTCCCACTTCTTTAAAGGCACATTTAGCCTTTCCAGGACAGTAGTCAATAGGAACCCATATGGTGTGGCATGAGCTTTGGAGCCATTGATGACTCTATCCAGTAGTTTGACAATAAAAGCAGGCCAGTTTATCTGCATTCCTCTCACAAGGCACTCCATGAGGACCAAGTCCATGTAATTGGCAGTGTGCCTTCTCTCCTGCCTGGGCAGCAAGCAATTGTTCACAAACTCAAATAGCACCTTGTGCTCAGCCCTCATCTCACTCTTCTGAACAAACCTTGCTTCAGGCACATCTTTAGCAGTTGCAGAATCACAAAAGTTTCTGGTTATTTGGAGCGCAGTATGAAGAGAATCCAGACAAGGCCACCTTTGCCTAGTGTAATCATCATATCCCACACTGGGAATGTCTAGAATCTCACCCAATTTAGGTGCATCAAACTGCACCTTTACTCCTTTCACCATGCTGGTGACAACCCCATTCTTGACAGTGGCATTGGCCATCAACTCAATCAGCTCCTTCCTGGCCAGTTTCCCATCCAATTGAAGGACCATGTCCTTCCATCCTTGTGCAGCTAGGGCATCCACCAATCTTGTCATACCTGGCTCCTCCAGGTCATTCAACAACCTGCCTTTCAAGATCTTCCTCCTGCCAAAAATGGCAAATCTATCATGTTCTTTCTCAGACTCCTCCTCTTCTTCTTCTCCACTCCATTCTTCTCCTTCTTCAATAATTTTCTTTTGTTTTCCCTTCACAGCATGCCTAGTTCTTTTAGCCACCGAGGACTCAGCAGATACATGTACAGAGGATGACTTCTTGGTCGAAGTCTTGGAACTCTTTGGTTTGGGTGTTGGAACCTTTTCAGCTGTTCCTCTTTCTTGATGGACCAGATCCATCTCCTCTTCTTCTTCTTCTACAACCTCAACACTCTCCACAACTTTTGCCTTTCCTTTTTCCCTCTTTTTTTTCCTGCTTTCTTCCAGTGCTTTCTGCAACTCTTCCCACTTTGTTTGACCCTGCTTCTAGTTCATCTTCCCTTTGAAGGGACAGTAGACTTAGGAGATGACACTTTGCTTTTCTTTGTTGGCTTGGAAGCAGTTGGAGCTTATAGGGAAGAAGCCTTGCGCTTCTTTGGGTCATAGCTGGCCCCAACCTTCTTCAAGATGTCAGCTAGGGTTTCTTCAACAGATGAACCAGGTTCATCTTGTTGTTTACTTAAATGAACAAGACCTTCAGCAGCCTCCCCGGAGCCACTTCCCCCTGACTTGTTTCCACTCTCCTCTACCCCTCCACAGATTGCAAGAATTTTGTCTTTCCTTTTCTTTCCCTTTCTACTAGACTCAGCCTCCTTTACATCTTTCAAAGGACCAACCAAAACAAACCTATTTTCTTCCTTTTCTATCACATCAGAAAATACAAAACAAGTATTAACCTCACCAGGGGTTTCTTGATTTTTGTCAGTATCAGAAGACCCATGTTCTTCTCCTTCACTGGCAGAGATAAATGCTTCAAACTCAGAACTTGAGTCGGATTCTTTAGCAGGACTTTCCTTCTTCTGACTAGCCTTCAATTTTTCATTTAGAGCTTTCCTGTAAGCTCCAGAAGCTACGGTTTTTCTGGCTAGCATTTTTTGCCTACGAAAACTAGGTTTTGGGTTTTCAACAAGAGGAGTAGATGAGGATGTGTTTGAGGGAGACACTAGTGGGGGAGTTCCAGGGTTATCTTGAGGATTTGTCATGGTGAAGGATTTCTGGAGAATTTTGGGGATTTTTGGAAATTTTGGAGAGAAAGAGGATGATCAGAACTTGGGAGGGAATAATGACGGTTATGGACTAAAGAGAAGGATGTGGAGTGTATTTAAAGAGGGTTATGATTAAATGCAGTAACGACAGCCTTTTTTTCAGTAGTCAATCAGGAGTCTAATCACTTTAGAATTCTGGTCTCTTATTGATTAATGGGCGACACTATTTTTTAGGCAAGAATCCCGTTTTCTTTAGAGTTCTAGAAGAATGAAACTGGTTCAATGCTCAACGGATATAATTTATGGGAGTTTGGTGAAAATAGGACTTCTGCTCATAATTGAAAAATTAATCTTTCTAATTGTGCTAAGTATAGAAAACATACCTGAACTTTCTTATAAGCATATACTGATGAACTAGGTTCTTCAAGTAGAATTCCCTTGAACATGCCTCAAATATCATAATAGAAAAACTTTGTAAGAGATTAGTGAGTCATATATACACATGTCACAGGAGTATACTCATTAAAGTATGAGACTGGGTAAGGATTAATCTAGTTAGTTACACAAAGTTGAAACTTCTAACCAATTTTTTTCTTTCATTGCATTCTGAACTGGACCTTTTAGGTGATCTTAATCATACCTAATTCCAACCTATTCCTCTCAAAGTTTTCTCTACTCAGTGCTTTAGTGAAGATGTCAGCTATTTGTTTATCAGTAGCACAAAATTCTATTGAGATCAATCCTTTCTCATAGTTATCTCTTAGGAAGTGGTGTCTAACATCTATGTGCTTGGTCCTTTTATGATGAACAGGGTTCTTTGTCATACTTATAGCACTAGTGTTATCACAGAATATTGGTAACATCCCACTTCAATTCCAAAATCTACCAGCTGTTGTTTGATCCATAGTAATTGAGCACAACAAGAAGCAGCAGCAACATATTCAGCTTCAGCAGTAGATAGGGCTACTGAATTTTGCTTTTTGGTTGCCCATGATACAAGACATGAACCAAGGAAGTGTGCCATACCTGAGGTGCTCTTCTTATCAACTAGGAAACCTGCCTAATCAGCATCAGCATATCCTACTAGATCAAAATTACTACATTTAGGATACCAAAGGCACGGATCAGTGGTTCCTTTTAGATATCTCAGTATCCTCTTGACAGCAGTCAAGTAAGACTCCTTTGGATTTGCCTGAAAACGAGCACAAAGTCCTACACTGAAAACAATGCCAGGTCTGCTAGCAGTGAGGTACAAGAGTGAACCAATCATACCCCTATACAACTTTTGATCAACTTATGAACCAGGTTCATCAACATCTAATTTAGTGGCAGTTGCAATAGGTGTGTCTATTTCTTTGGGTTCCTCCATTTTAAACTTTTTGATTAGCTCTTTTGTATACTTCTGCTGATGGATCATGGTTGTATGATCATTAAGCCTAAGAAGAAGTTAAGCTCACCCATCATGCTCATTTCAAACTCACTCCCCATTAACTTTGCAAAGTCCTTACTTAGCTTGCTAGTGGTGGCCCCAAAGATTATGTCATCAACATAAATTTGCACAACAAGGAGATCCTTACCTTTTTCCCTTAAGAATAAGGTACTATCTATTTTACCTCTCTTGTAACCATGCTCCAGCAGGAATTTTGACAGTCGTTCATACCATGCTCTTGGGGCCTGCTTGAGTCCATAGAGAGCCTTGTCAGCTTGTACACATGCTCAGGACATTTCTTACTCTCAAACCCTGGAGGTTGTTTCACAAACACTTCTTCTTTTAGATAGCCATTTAGGAAGGCCTTTTGACATCCATCTGATAAAGAGTAAATTCCATATGTGCTGCAAAGGCTATGAGAAGTCTGATTGCCTCTACTCTTGCATGCCTCTAGTCTTGCAACTGGAGAAAAAGTCTCATCATAGTTTATGCCCTCCTCCTGGCTGTAACCTTGGACCACCAATCTTGCCTTGTTCCTTGTAACTGTTCCATCTTCATCAAGTTTGTTCCTGAAGATCCATTTTGTACCAATGACTGATCTGTTATTGGGTCTTGGTACTAGGTGCCAAACTTGACTCCTTTCAAACTGGTTAAACTCATCCTGCATTGCATTCACCCAATCTGCATCCTGCAAAGCCTCAATAACATTTTTAGGTTCAATGATAGATAGAAAAGCATCAAAAGCACACAGATTCTTTCATTGTGATCTGGTTTAACTCCAGATGTTGGATCAGTAAGAATGTTCTCAATGGGATGAGAACTTTGATACTTGTGAGGTTTCAGAACCAACTGGCTTCTGCTAGATGTTTCTGCCATTTGCTGAGGAACAGGATCATGAATAGGTTCCTTCAATAAGTTTATCTCAATTCCTCTTTTGTTAAACATTTTACATGCTTTGCTATGTGAAGAATATCCCAAGAACACTCCATCATCACTTTTGGGATCAAACTTAACTAGGGAGTCTTTTCTATTATTGTGCACATAGCACTTGCAACCAAATGCCCTAAGATGGGATATGTTTGGTTTTCTCCCTTTAAGTAACTCATAGGGAGTTTTCTCAACAAGAGGTCTAGTCATGCATCTATTTATTATGTAACATGCAGTGTTTACAGCCTCTGCCCAGAAGCTGTGAGGCAATTTGCTAGAGAGTAGCATGGTTCTAGCCATATCCTCAAGAGGGGCTCGGTATATTTCCGCAATGATCATGTGCACAATACTAAATGGTTGCCCACCAATTCCCTCCATTATAGCTTTAGTTACCATAGCCAGCCTGGTATGGATCCTTGCTTTCTTCGTTGGAAACACTATCATCCCCAGGAAACAAAACATGAAGACGAAGACCCTTCGGTGAATATGCCGCAATGATGTGATGGAAAACTCGTCAGGATAGGTACAGTAGGATTTGCTGTGACCGTACCTCTCGTACAAATAATCAAAAGGGATGTAGGAATCCTTGAAACATATCAGTTCTGGATTTTTCTTTAGATCCATCATTTTAAGGANTTTCTAACAAATGCAGAAAACATGTCAAATGCTTCATCTTTGGAGGTTAGAAATAGAACCCAGGTAAATCTAGAATAATCATCAACTAGCACCATTACATATCTCTTTCCACCTCTGCTCATGATTCTCATTGGACCACATAGATCCATATGGACCAGGTCCAATGACTTTGTTGTACTTACCATTTTCTTGCTTTTGAAGGATGACCTTACCGGCTTCCCCCTTGCACATGCCTCAAAAACTTTGTCTTCCTTGAACTTGATATTAGGTAACCCTATCACCAAGTCTTTAGAGAATAATTTGTTAAGCTGATTTAGACTTGCATGACCAAGTCTTTTGTGACACAGGAGGGGATCATTAACCAACACACTTAAACAAGTGAGTTCATTATCTGAAAGAGTGGACAAATCTACAATGTAAATATTGTTAACTCTTTTTCCCTGCAAAACAATCTTGTCAGTGGTAAGGTTAATCACAAAGCATTTGGTTGAGGTAAAAGCCACAAGGTTACCTCTGTCACACAGTTGTGACACACTTATTAGGCTATATTTCAAGCCATCTATCAGGTAGACATTCTCTATGGAATGAGAATCTGTTTTGCCTACCTTTCCAACCCCAATGATCTCACCTTTCTTTCCATTTCCAAAGGAGACATTACCTCCCTTTAAGTTCTCAAGTGAAAGGAACTGGTCCTTGTCCCCAGTCATATGTTTTGAGCAGCCACTATCCATATACCATATTTGGCTCCTCCCTTTCTTGGACCTCTTGTTCATCATCTGATTCTCCAATGGCCATCAGTGCTTGCTCTTCTTCAGCTTCATCTTCTGAGTCTTCATCTGAGGTTTCTCCCCAAGCAGCAACCATAGCCTTGGTTGAACCTTTGTTTCTTTTTGGTTGAACCTGTTCCTTCTTCCTGTTCCTTCGTTCAGTTCTTTCTTTCTTCCACTCAATTTCCCATTGAGGGCAGTTTTTGATCATGTGATCAGTCTTACCACACTTGTAGCAACCCTCATTGGTCTGTTTCTCAGGAGCTCTTGTCTTGTTGAAGGTTGTACCTCTTGAAGAACCCTTTCCTCTCATCAGGTACTTTTTAAAATCTCTAGTGATCATAGCCATCTCATCATCTTCCAGATCTGAACCTTCAGCAATTCTGAGAGCTAAGCTTCTCTCCTTCTTGGGTGTATCCATCTTCATGGTTTGCCTTCTCATTTCATAAGCAGTCAGATTTCCAATCAGTTCATCCAGTCTGAGAGTAGCTATATTCTTGGATTCCTGAATAACAGTGATTTTGCTTTACCATGTGACTGGCAGAACCCTTGTCAGAATTTTCTCAACCTTGTCTTCTTCAAGAATAACCCTTCTAAGAGACTTAAGTTCATTTGTCAGTGTAGTGAACCTAGTATACATCTCCTGGATAGTTTCTCCTTTCTTCATAGTAAAATTCTCATATTGAGAATACAACAATGTTCCTCTTGATCTTTTCACTTGAGGTGTTCCTTCATGGGCCACTTGCAAAGTGTCCCGTATCTCCTTAGCAGTAGTACAACTCTGGATCCTATTGTACTCATCTGGACCTAGTCCACACACCAGCCATTTCTTGGCCTTAGCATTTTTCTCCCACTTTCTCAGATCTTCAGCAGTACAGTCAGCCCTTGTCTTTGGCACATCAACTCCTTCAGCATTCTACTTTGTGGTTGCTAGGGAACCATCAGTGACTATGTCCCAAAGTTCATAGTCTTCCCCTATGATGTGATCTCTCATCCTGTTCTTCCACCAAGAATAGTACTGACCATTGAAAAGTGGAGGTCTAGCAGTGGATTGCCCTTCCCAGTTCCCAGGTGGTGCACTCAAGTTGATCTTTTCCTAAGGTGTTAGCCTCTTCAAGGATAACCTGCTCTGATACCAATTGATGCTCTAAACGTCAATACCACACAAGAAGGGGGGGGGGGTGATTTGTGTGGTACCTAATTTTTGCTCTAGAAGAACCTGGTTCTTCTAGGTGTACTTACTACTACTGTTTGCGGAAATAAAAGTGCATAAAATAAAGAACTCAGAGATTTTTACGTGGAAAACACCTGGCTCAAAAGGTGAAAAAACCACGACCTACTACTCAGTAGGATTTTCCTAAACTTCCACTAAAATCACTGAGCCAAAAACAACATTTACAAAACTCTTGTAAACCTAAGGATTAAACTCTAATGGCGAAATGGCTTCCTGGCCACTTAAACTTGTAGGGCTTTTGAAAGCCGATACACAAACTTTAGTCTTTCCCATTTAAACACTCAAACTCGTGAAACCTATAACAAATAAACACCTTTGACCATTGACTATGCTTATGTGGCGGTAGGTTATCTTACGTGGACATAGTGCGTACAAGTCACATTCAAATGGCGCGTGTGTGCCGATTTCCATAATAGAAACACCCCCCTCCCAGATCTCGTCTTCTACACACCACCCATGTATCTTCCCACCATCCCCAACGACAAGAAACAAGGCGTCACCCATAACCCACAGCAACGACCAAACGAACCCAACCAATCCCTCCTCCCCGTCGCGTGGACCGGCTTTGGTGGTCAACAACGGGTTCTGCGTGAGGGTTGATTTCGTATTTGGATCCCAACCCTCCATTTTGTAATTTGCCGGAGAATTTGATGACAATCGTATATTCTTTGTTCTTGCTCTGTGTCTGATGAATATAGAAGTTAATTGTACGAAGTCTTCATAGTTGCGTTTCTTCCTGTTAGATTCGGATTCGGACACACCCAAGATAAAAAGATCTGTCCCATTTTTTTCCACTCCATTAGAGGCTTTGAAGCTCTTCACTGCACAACAATGGTGGATTTATGCTCGAAAAACTACCTCAAATAAACCAATGGTTATATCTCCTACACTTACTAACCTTTGTCTCCTCCCCATTAAAACTGCTGAAAAATACCCAAAAACATATTATCCTTAAGAATCAAAATAGACAATTATTTTTCTTCATTAAAAGCTTCTCTGCAAAAAATTAAAATGAATATCATCTTTAATTTTTTCTTGTTTGAGGGATTGTCCATGGCAAAATCACGACTTAAAATTTTCAACAGAAACATACCCACTTACATAAATGGAGAGAAGGGGTCGTTCTTGCCAAGATGAATTTGCAAAAGAATATAAATTTATTCCAGCACAGCTATGGGCACTTGACGTGTAACAATCCCATTGGTCATTTGCTGACTGGATGGACACGTCTGTCAATGTGTAATACACGCGCGTAGGGTCAATGGTCAAAGGTGTTTATTTGTTATAGGCTTCACGAGTTTGAGTGTTTAAATGGGAAAGACTAAAGTTTGTGTATCGGCTTTCAAAAGCCCTACAAGCTTAAGTGGCCAAGGAAGCCATTTCGCCAACTCTAATCCCAGTGTGGCACACAACCTCAACTGCTGCGACACTTTCAAGTTAACTCTAACTTGAATACTCAAAGTACCTAATACAATTGCTTCTATGAAAGCTGGAAAGGTACAACTTTAAACCATCTACTACAATTGAACTAGAATAAGAATAAACACAATAGAATTGGTTCTTCTATCTTGTCCAAGTAGCTTCAGGAATGCACGCTTGAATTTCACATAAATTGCTTGCAAAATTGCCTCGCTCTTTTGCTCTCAATTTAGTTTTACTTCTGCGTTTGTGCAACTCATGTAAAAGAGAACAATCATTATTATTTAATGAGTTAGTAATCAGAGTTTGATTGAGACTCAATTGCTGATCCTTTGTCGAATTTGAGTCCTACAACAATACAAACTCCAACCCTTATCCTTGATCCGGATTAAGTTCTCTTCACATTAGGAGACTTCATCTCCTCATCCTTTATGCAACCTTTTCGATCAATTCAGAAGATATTGCTGCTTGATCCTTGAGACTTATCTTCTTCACGTGCATCTCACATGTATAAGTAGATAACCACTGTGTCTCACATGATGATATGGGTATTGCGTGTGTGTTAAGAGATAAGAAGAGGAAGGAGGAGGGGTCTTGTGTGGGGGAGTATTTTTGGGGAAGGTGTTATGTGGGGAATATTTTTGGGGGGAAGGTCTTATGTGGGGAAATTTTTTTGGGAAAATATTTTTGGGGGGAAAGTCTCATGTGGGAGAAGGTTCTTCCAATTCTTCTTTTTATATTCCCACATTTTTTTTATCTATCTTTTTTTTATTAAAAGTCCTAGAATTAAAAATCCTAAAAACATAAAATTATACTAAATATAAAATTATAAAAGCTACTTAATCCTAAATTAAAAGAGAAAAATTAATAAAAAGAAAAGGTGTAAAATGAAGCATTTTTTGTGATTTTTAAATTTTTATAATACAAGTAGCTATCGATTAATCCTAAAAATGTAAAAGTAAGGCCTAAATATCATGCGTGATATTTTGATATTTTTTATGATTTAAATAAAATTTAAACATGCAAGAAGAATGCAAACAATTAATAAAATCTATAAAAAAAATCCTAAAAATTGTAAATAACTAAGGAAAAAATCTATATTCTTGGATTTTGTAGGAATATTTCATATAGCGCAAAAATCACGTGCTTACAGCTGCCCCTCTTTGCTCGAAAACATGAAGAGTTTTCGGGCAAAGATAAAGTGAGCAACACGAGTGATTTTTGCCCGTTTGAAACTCCATGGGAAGCATTTTTTGAAAGAGTCTGACCGAACCTTGCTTCAAAGGTTGCCTACATATCATTGGCTATAAAGGAATCAGGTCAGTGTAGTTCTGGAAAGTTTGGTAGCTTGGACTACCAGGAGCTGTGATTTCATTGCTGTTGTTGCTGTTTCTGCTTGCTGAGCTCCTTATTACACCAAAATGGAAAATAAAAAGCTAAGCTAGCTATGCCTATCAACTATGAGTTACAAGATTCCTATCTATAATTCTCTTGAAACTTGATCTTGAGTCTTAGCTGATTTTTGCTGTGGACTCCGATCTGAATTTTGATGCTCGCAAGCTGTAGGTGTCAGTTCTTTCTTCAGCATTGGGTCAAGACAGGATCGGCGGAACTTGTGGCTTCAATCAAGTTTTGAGCAATCCGCATCTATGTTCACTTTAGCATTTTGAATTCACTTCTTTTTGTTCTTTTTCTTCTTTTCTTTATTCTGGATTGAGACTCATTCCATCGGTCGTCTCGCACCCCTGTGCCTCGGTGTTGACCTGCTTAAGACACCAAAACAAACAAACAAACGAAATATTTCTGCCCCAGTTTTCACTAGAAAAATTTCGTGAGTTAGTTGTGACACATATCTAAGCAATCAAATCAGGATTGTGTAGGGAGATCCTCGGTTTTTGGTGGGGATTTGGAAAGAAAAAGCTCCTCGGTTTTTTGGCCGGGATTAGGAAAGAAAAAGCTCATCGGTTTTTTGGCCGGGAGATCCTCGGTTTTTTGCCAGGATTTGGAAAGAAAAGGCTCCTCAGTTTTTTGGCCGGGAGATCCTCGGTTTTTTGGCCGGGATTTGGTAAGAAAAAGTTCCTCGGTTTTTGGCCGGGAGATCCTCGTTTTTTTGGCCGGGATTTGGAAAAAAGCTCCTCGGTTTTTTGTCCGGGAGATCCTCGGTTTTTTAGCCGGGATCTGGAAAGAAAAAGCTCCACGGTTTTTTGGCCGGGAGATCCTCGGTTTTTTGGCCGGGACATCCATACTTATCTCAGCGTGTTTCAGAATGCATCATCCATACTATTAGGCTACTAGTGATATAATCATAGTTTAAAAGGTTAGTCCGCTCAATTATATCTCTAATATCATTGTCAAAAAGTAATAAATACAATAAACAAGAAAAATTTGTATGTCACGTAAAAGTGGACGACACTAAGAGCTGTTCAAGATTCATAGACTTCAACTTTTTATAGAGTACCAGGTCTCCTATGTACTGAATGCTTGTCTCTTTCAAATGAAATTTCCACAGAACACTAGATATATCAATGTTGTAGCACTCTACTTTTAAGTGAAATCCCAATTCCAAATTTTTTTAATTGAAACAGAAAGAATCCCT
>NW_017674855.1:10001-43934 GCF_001879085.1 Nicotiana attenuata | reverse complement strand
AAAAAAAAAAAAGAGAGAGAAATAGAGAAAGAAGAAAAGAAGGAAAGAAACAGCGAACATGTTAAACTCTATATAAGAAATATATTCCACGAGTAAAGAGAGCATATCGTCTCATCAAGTCCAAATATTTTGACACCCTTCCTCAGCTGACTCTTGATATAATTAACGAGTCATTTCCTATTTAAGCATCAGCGGAGGTAATTTAAGTTTATGAATTCTGAATTCTAAAAAATGGAACCCGCTGGATTATAGATAAATTATATATACTAAGTGAATTGTTAACAGAAACACAGAGCTGCGGTCACAAGTGAAGAAGATTATTTTTCCTTTTTTGTTGGAAAATATTTTTCTTGAAAAAAAGGATCTTTTAACAATTTAACATGAAAATAAAAAAGTACTTAAAAAGATATTTTAGAAAGTCATATCGAACATAGCAAGTTTTATTTGTTATCGGGACAAGTAATTCCCATGTAAGATTTATTATGGTAAAGTGGACAGCATGAGAAAGAAGTGTTAACTCAACCAATTGAATATTTCTACTAGATTATAGCTGGCATGAAGTACTTGGAAATTATGAATAAGCTTAATTTGTCAAGCTAATTATCACTTTCAATAATACAATTAGGAGTGAGCTGGTGGATAATATGCTTTTCAGGATAATAGTGTAATTTTTGGAATAATTAATTAAGAGTTTAAAATGCTTAATCTGTCTAAGTACTCCTTCATTTGGAAATACTTGCAAAGAGAAGTCAGTGATGCTAACACTACAATTTCAGATGTGGAAGAAAGACAAGAGAAGCTAATCAGTAGATTACTTTATTTAACAAAGTGATAATAACTCATTTGCACTGAAATAGATAATTAATAGAAGTGGGCACTTTGCACACAACTGTTAACTATTTTTTCTCTTGTCGAACAAGCATGCATTAATTTTATTAAGCCTTCCTAACAAATTGATTCCTAGTTCGTTTGTCAATTATTTAACATAGATATTTGAAAGTGATGGATTAAGATACACCATAAAACGAGAACTTATTTATTCGTATAGCGGAAGTGGAAGGAACCACAATTGGAGTTACCGGTCGACGGCGATTATCATGTTGTGATGGAGCAACCTCCTATATACGGCCTAAACGCTAGGTTGGATTGAGAGAGAGAATGAGCATAGAAAATACTGTAGAGAATATATTTTAATCATACGTTATAAGTGTACTTATATACAAAATATTAGGATTAACTAATAGCCCTAATGAACTTTAAAACACCTCTTATCGGTGGACCCAAATTTCCTAGGGAAAGAAACTGAATATGTACTCATCAAAGGATAAGTTCCATAAAGCATCTATATTAAGTGCATTAATTTGAATTAAAAAGTGAGAAGAAAAAGAGTTAATCCATAAGAAAATGGAATATAATATTTAGGGATTTTGGCCATACTAAAGTTTATAAAGACTTGTTTAATCGTTAGTATTTGCAAATACTAAACTTTATTACTCCATCCGTTTCAGTTTATGTGAACCTATTTTCTTTTTGGTCCGTTCTAAAAAGAATGACCGATTTCTAAATTTGGTAACAATTTAGCTTAAACTTACAATTCTACCCTTAATGAGAAGCTTTTATAACCACACAAATACTCTGGGTCCCTTTTTGACTTGTTTAGGACCACAAATTCCAAAAGTCTTCATTTTTTCTTAAACTCCGTGCCCAATCACAGGTTCACATAAACTGAAACGCAGGGAATATTAGAAATAATGGTTCACTCACAAGCCTTCAACTTTAATTTTTCCTAAGTGAAAGTAATGAAATCTGAGTTCGACTCTGAAATATAAATTTTCAACTTCGACTTTAGTACTTTTTTTTTGGTCTAACTGTCACAACCCAAGTTCGCCCTCTGTGAACTGTCGTGACGGCACCTAGCCTCTACGACCAGGTAAGTCTAACAACTTGCTAAAAATAAAATAAAGATGCGAAACTAAAAAATTAATAGGTATTATAATAAAGGAGTTTAAAATGCCGCTTGGCATATACAATAATAACACTCTCAAACTGAACATAGCACTCCCAAAACCCGGAATCTCATGAATCACAAGCTAAAGAAGTACATAGTGTTCTAACTCTAGAAGTCTAAACGAAGAAAAATACTAGAAGTCTATAACTGAAGGGAGAATAGAGAGGGTCTTCTAGGTCTCGGACGCGGAAGATATACCTCGAAGTCTCTGGATCGCCTCGCCTCACGGATAGTATGGCTGAGCAGAAGAACCTGGATCTGCACACAAAAAATATGTATAGGAATGGGCATGAGTACACCACAGCGGTACCCAGTAAGTGCCAAGCCTAACCTCGGTCGAGTAGTGACGAGAGTAGGTCAGGGCCCTACCGATTATACATATATATAACAAGGAAAAAAAACAGTATGAAATATGGCAGTATAGTTAAAATACTAACATTCAATGAAAAATGGGATCAGAAAGAATAACTCAGTACACAAAGATAGCAACAGGGGATCTCCCAGGATAATGTCCCGTAGTCCCAAACGTAAATGTACAGAGGATCTCCCGGGATACCGTCCCGTAGTCCAGATCGTATATATGCGGGGGATCTTCCGGGATACCGTCCTGTAATCCCAAATGTAAATGTGCAGGGGGATCTCCCGGAATACCGTTCCATAGTCCCAAAGTAAACATGCAGGGGGATCTCCCGGAATACCGTTCCGTAGTTCCAAAGTAAATACACAACCAAATCAATATACACAACAGTCTCAGCCAGAAAGTCTACAATTCTATTCAAGGTCGTATCAAAGAAACAGGAAATTGCTACCCCAAACATGCTACACGGAATCCAAGTAAGTAGTTAAAACAGATAAGACAGTTAAGGCACGTAAGCATGCTTTCCTAAGTTAAGCAGGAGTATACATGAACTAGTATTTCTCAATTAAAGAAAAAATACAGATATTTACTTAACGAAAATGGGGTTTTTCAACAATTAGCACATGTACGCACTCGCCACCTCACGTACACGGCTTTCATATAACAACAGTACCAAAATCCTAAGGGGAGTTCCCCCACATAAGGTTAGGCAAGCCACTTACCTCGAACCAAGCTCAAAATCAATCCGATATCACGCTCTTGCCACGAGTATCCAACTCCGAGTGGCCCAAATCTAATCAAACCAATTACATAACGTAAATATAGACAAGCAACGAATTTAGCTAATGAATTTAAAGCTACGACGAGAAAATAGGAAAATGCCCAAAGATCCTCCCCGGAACCACGTCTCGGAATCGGGTAAAGTTACTAATTTAGAACACCTATTCCTCGCGAGATCAATCGTCCAAACTGGATGCTCTTGTCGATCAATTCCCCCAGTTCGCGCAGGTTCAGCAGTAAGAATGCCCTTGCCAAATGCCCTCCTTCGTTTCCCTCAGCGTTCTGGCAATCGATGACCCTCTTTCTCATTTTCCCTTCCTATTCCATCAGACTATACTCCAAATATTCCAGCCTTTCGCTATATTTAACAGCCCTTTCTTTCCACTCATTGATCATTTCCATGTCGGCGTTATGCTGCTCCATATTCTCAGCTTCAGACTCGCGGATTCTTTTGCGCAATTTGTTGTATTTCACCTGTGCTTCGGCAACTTCGTCTATAACCCTGTTTCCTGGACCAACCCTTGGCTCGAAGATCCCCGCTATGTTATCATCCAACCATGAGGGGTAAAAGTATGTATGACCCGCATGATATCGATCTGGCTCGATGGTATCCTTTTCCACGATAATCATCAAGCTCCACATGTGTTGTGCTTCATTCTTATATGGGATGGCGTCACCCTGAAAATCGGCTATGAAGTGACTCATCTTAGCAACTTGCGGTACGACTTGTCTCCTGCCTGCCTGTCTCATAACCCTGAGGGGAGCGTAAGGGTATATGCCCCTTAACCCAATCACTACCAAGGGGGGAACATCCCTGGATCTGATGATGAACTCATCGGTAGAGAACCATTCGAACATCCATTGAACCTGGTCCTCAGTCAGATTGTTGAAAAACTGCACCCATCCTATAGCTTCCTTTGGTTGAGAAAACTTGTCCGGAATATATGTCATTTTCTTGGGATGGTGGAAGGCTATATGATCATTCCACGGTCTTCGTGGAAACTCTTGACGCTATTGACCCTTTTGGAGATGTTCTAACAGCCAAACTTGCAGCAGCAAATTGCAACCCTCGAAGATTCTGAACCCCTTCTGACAGCGTTCCAAGGCCCGGTACATATCTGCAATGATCATAGGGACAATGGTTTATGTCTGCCCCTCGATCCCGTCCATCATAGTTTTAGCCACCATGGCCAGCCTGGTGTGGATTTTGTCCCCTAGGATTGGGAACACTAGCATGCCCAAGAAACACACAATGAACACAAAGACCCTATGATGAATCCAACCCAAGGAGGTGATGGAGAATTCATCATCGAAGATACAGTAAGACCTGCTGTGACCGTATCGCTCATAGAGGAAATCGAAAGGTACGTAAGAGTTTTTCAAGCACTCCAAGTCATCATTCTTCTTTAACCCCATCATCTTCAAAAATCCCCTAGTGGTGCGATTTTCGGGTGCCTAAACCAGGGCTCTCCCCAGTTAGCCCAGCAAATCCCCCTATTTCTTCCAAAAGAGGGGTCATTTCTATGTTTTCGAAGCGGAACACAACACTTTCTTTGTCCCAGAACATGGTGGTAGCCTCGATCAACATTTTGTTCGGCTGAAGATCCAACAAAGAAGGCAAATTTCCTAGGACTTGTTTCACCTGATTTTGGTCACTTGAAGGAAGAGCACCAATCTAGCAAAAGTGAAGGTATGCTACCGACCATACCGAACCTGGGGTGTAAAACAAAAGATGGTTAGGCTCTTTCCCTCTCCAGGTTCATCTATTTATACAACAATGATTAGCATATTGGCGCTTACTTCTCCAAATTAATGCACACAATCGTGGTTGCGTCCGTTTGGGATTATGAAAAACCCGATGGACTTTTGGGTGAGGCTTGTCATAAAGGGTCATTATGCGGACAACATATTAACCTGGCTAGGTTTGACCATGATGCATGCACAATTGATCAGAGTAAGGTTACTATAGAGGTCTAGACTGGGACCCTCAAGCAGAAACTTGAGGGGGAAAGGCACGAAACCGTCGAACGTACCGCTGATCGACTAGTTTTACCGCAAATACGCCTTTCCGAATTTAAAAGGGTGATATATAGGAATAGCGCAAACACTCATCAAGCGTTGCTGTAGGATTGATTACGCACAAGTGGAATATGATGTTGAGCATGATTTATGCAACAATAAATAGCATGTTGTCAAGTATTTGCACGTTAAAAATGATAAATGTGGTATTTAAATAATTCAAAGACAGTTACAAAAGGAAAACAAGGAAACAAGTCAGTTTCAGGAAATAAAAGAAATCATAAATGCTTGAAAATAAGCAATTAAATCCAAATAAGGGGGAAGGGAAAGGTTGTATCAACAAAGTAAAGCATGCTTGGGACTAATTCACAAAAACAAGTTTGTTATGGTAAGAGCCTAAAATATCCCCACCAGAGTCGCCATGCTGTCGCGCCCCCTTTTTCCTCACGGAGTCCGGGTTTCGACATTCATTAGGGACAACTCATTTCCTTTTGGGAATCGGGTATTTGAATTTGAAGAGTTCCCACCTAGCGGATTTAAGGTGCGTTAGGGCACCCAAAGCGAGTAACTCATAAAACCGGTTTGCATAACCAGAGATTTGGGTAAGGGCTCGAAATAACCTTGAGGGGAAGGAGTTAGGCACCCCTCGTGGTCCACAACGGTGGGTCCCGGCCGAACTCAAATAAGGTGAATTAGTCATTAAAGAAACAAAGCACATAAATACATAAAGTTTATTCAAACGGGGTAAAGGGGGTCCTAGGTTTGTTGGACTATAGGATCACATCTGTACAACACCCGGTAAGCCTTCCTCAAAAAGAGGGGTTACACGTGGCATTAGCGCACAGGTCATCATATCCTTTACTACCCAATTACCCTCCCCTTTGTCATAGCCTAAAGCGTTCTAGCAACCTTAAGATGTATCCTATGCGTGCAGTACCCGTCCCTTTACTTATATAGTCCCGGAGGTATTTAAGACTTCTAGTTAAGGTGGATCTAGACTCTCCTACAGTAATTAAAAGGAGGCGACATACAAAACACGTAGGACTGGACCAAAGATAGAACAGTTAAAAGGCTCACATTTGGCCTCCACAAATAGAGCAAGCAAGTGCACGTCTCAAACAACAAATTTCAGATGTTTCAGAGAGGTCCTAGAACATGATATCTAGGTGAGCATGACAAGCAGAGAATATGCAGCATTGAGTTAAGGCAAAGCGCTAAAGACCTAATCAGTTTGCCTACTGATTTTAGAATCTGTTGAATCTAGGCAGTTCACAAATAAGCACAACATAGTTTCCAGTTTTTATAAGATTTTAATTACCTACAAGCTTGCCTAGGCGAGATACCCTATAAACATGCTATCTAAAATATAATCAGGATCAATTTAAAACAAACAGTTTTGAACTTATTAAGTCCTATAGGCATGCTGGTCTAGGTGCTGAACATTACAGAACTGGTTTACATACATTTAATCCTAGAACAAGATATATAGGTGTTGGGATTGCTTTTAAACATGATAGTTACTGATTTATGCAATGTAGACATGGTTTTAAAGCGAATGCAATAATAGTCCTAAAGCAGGATCTCTAATGCACATAACGAATGAACGTTTTTGTTAAGCAAGATTATAGCAGTGATTTAATGACAGAATTTCTAGGTGATCATGATTATGCAGAAGCAGAATTTCGTAACAAATGAGGTAATGAGCCTATAACATGTTTTCTAGTATGCCAAACAATCCTAAAAGCATGGTTTCTAAAGCAAGTAAACATAATAAACCTAAGGCATGATTTCTAATGCAAGTAAACATAATAAACCTAAAGGCATGATTTCTACCCGATTTCCTTCACAAGAATCTTATAAGAATCCCCTCCCCTTTTACTAATTTCCCCAATATCTGTCCACAAGGATTGTTATTACAGACCATAGATGAATTACATAATGAATAAAGCTATACTATAGGTAGCCTGAAATAGGCCCAAAGTGAACCTGGAAATGCCAGGCCTTCAAACAGTCCAAGATGCCATAGTCTCATGATGTCCAATAAGGGTATCCTGGTGCGTCAAAGTTCCAAGGGCCTCAGGGACCCCGGGCAATGCTCACACCAAGATCCTTTTAATAGGAGAGTAGTTATGTGCAGTGTGGAAAGGCCAGCTCCAGTGTGCCAGAGTTCGGAGGAATCTCATGGATTCCTAGGCAGTACACACGCTTGAGGGGCAGAACTTAAGTAATCTAGGAGTAGAAGTGAGAGTGCTTGACATAGTTGATTTTTTGAAAACAGTATACAGGTAAAATCTTTATGAGTGAAAATACTTTAGGAGTAGTAATAGTTTGGAGAAACATATTAGGAGTGAAAAACATGTTGAAAACCTTTTGAGGGAAAGGAAGGTTCAGCAAACAACAACATAGTCACAAAAGCATCACATTGCCCAGTTTCAACTTCACTTTGTCAATTAGTTCTAGATGTACAAACAATTACACAAAAGGGAGCCGTGGTTGGAAACACAAGACACTTGAAACAGGAGAACATAAGAAGAAGGGTGAAGGCAGTCATTTTAGTTAATAGAGCAGGCAGGAATACTGGTTTAAGGTCTAATTACAATCATACATAGTGATAAGCATGCTATTTAAGAACACACAAGACTTAAGCACTGCAATAAACGTTTTGGCTAAACACAGTGAGACATAAGTCTGGATACAGAGGCAATCATGCTGAAGAATACAGGAAGAACCACAAAGATTCAATCACACAAAGTAGCCATACTAGTTGGGGTTCATAAGTAGTCATGCTAATTGAAATACAGAAAAGTCATGGATTCAACAGAAAGTAAAGCAACAAACAAGAAAGCACATAGGTTTAAGCTTCATAACATGATGAATGGCATTAGGAATGGAAACATACCAGTTAAAGATAGCAAAACAGAATGTGAAAGTGTGCAGAACTCAGTGATCTAGCCTTGGCTTTCAGCCGGCTAGACAATGTAGCGAACACAAGTATCAGAAAGATTTAGTGAGAGCAAAGTTTGTGTGTGTGTTTCTGAACTGTTGTCCGTGTCTTTAGGAGAATCAGATTGAGAGTGTATATAGCGCTTAGTGAGGTAAAAACAAATAAGGTAAAGAGTGAATCATAGTTTATAAAATAAGGGTAATCAAATAAATCAACCAGTTAATTGGGGGGATTTAACCAATTAATTCATACAGAAAATTTGGGAGAGATTCCCTAGAGTAGGGAGAGTCAATTAACGGTATAAATTAGGGCTAAAATAAGGTAAGAAATCAATCAGGTACCATATAGGAGTCAATTAAACCCCCTAAATCAGATTGATAGTTTAAATAAGGCAGGTATTACTAATTAAAGTCACAAATAAGTAGGTAAAAAAATCACAGAGAAATACTGATTTTAACAGGAAAATCTAATTCGAACCCTAAATAAAATCAATCCATATATTTGATTGACAGAAATAAACACATAACGGGAAAAAGATTGAAGTAGTTAGTGCAATAAACAGAGAAGACCTAGGGTTTAAAGAACATACACAAAGTTAGTTAAACCAGTAAAGAATAATCAGGTTCGAACACTTGAAGTCGAAAACCCTTTTGAAGAAAACTTAGAACGAAACCCTAATTTCAGAAAAGCACTGGAATCGTAATAGTAATAACAAAAGCAGAAGATCTTTTGAGGAAAAATATCAAATAGCGCTTAAAACGTTTCAGATCTACAAATATCTGAACAGACTTAAGTAGTTATAAGATTAGGGTTTTCGAAAATGACAGAGATGAAAGGAAACTTGGTCCAAAACCATAGATTCGAACCATAAATATAAAAAAAATAGTACTCACAAACGAAAATGGCCATAGACAGGACTGTGAGAAATGTTTTAGATGAAACCAGGTTGAATCTCTTTGAGATTTTCTTAGACGTAAGCGAACAACCAGAAGATGTAGAAGGCCAACAAGGGCCAGAATTGCAGAGAAACCCTATAGACGGAGAGTTTTGCTGGTGACGCCGGTGAGGTTTTAGGGGATGATTGAGAGAGAAGGGGAGGGATTAGGGAAACGAAGACGGCGGACAATGAGAAGTGAGGTAGGGTTTTGGGGGGGTCACTTAATTAAAAATGGAAACTAATTCCTGGACTGTTGATCTCTTGAGATCAACGGCCAGGATTAGTCAGTGGATGGGGGTCAGAAAAAAAATTGGGCCTGGGTAGATTTGGGCTAAGTTTTAGGATATCTGGGCTAGTATAATTGGGTTAAAATAAAATTAAAAGGGGTTATTTGTTAAATACCCAATTAATTAGTAAAATAATTTGTAAAAATAATTAACAGACTATAAAAATCATTTTTATGCATAAAATGATTTGAAATAATTACTCAATAGTATAAAAAACTATAACAAGCTATTTTCTGGTGAAATAATGTAATGATGCATGCATGGGTTTATTATTGCAAAGTTACTGGAATTATAACCCAAAAAATGTAAATGTAATTTAAAAAATGCAATTAAAATATTTGAACACACATATGACCAGAAATGATGAAATTAGATGATTAAATCATCAGAGAATAATATGAGGGATAATTTTGAACGTCTATGTAATTAAAAATGCAGAAATAAATGGATTCAGGGCCTTGAATATTGTAGAAAAATTGTAAAAATACTTGTGCATGTTTGCAAATGCATGTACAATATTTTTGAAAGTGTTTATGCAAAATTTAAAATATATAAGGGAAAAATTAGGTATCAACAGCGGGCTCCCCACCGCAGGTGCGAAAATACCAGAAGTAGCCAACTTCAGAATTTGCCTAAGTCCACATTTTCATCCGTTAAGCATCCGAAACTCACCCGAGGCCCCCGGGACCTCAATCAAACATACCAACCAATCCTACATCATACGAACTTAGTCAAGCCCTCAAATCACATCAAACACCACTAATACCACGAATCACTGTCCAATCCAAACTTAATGAACTTGAAATTCCAAAAGTTCTACAACCGATGCCGAAACCAACCAAACCACGTCCGATTGACCCCAAATTTTGCGCATAAGTCATATTCAACACTACGGACCTACTCCAACTTCCGGAATCGGATTCCGACCCCGATATAAAAAAATTCCACTATCGGCCTGAAACTCTAAAAATTCAACTTTCGCCATTTCAAGCCTAAATTAGCTACGGGCCTCCAAAACATTATCCGGACACGCCCCTAAGCCCGAAATCATCCAATGGAGCTAACGAAATCGACGGAATTCTATTCCGGAGCCGTTTTCACATTGTTCCAACTACGGTCCAAATTCTAAGTCTTAAGCTCATATTTAGGGATTAAGTGTCCCAAAACACTCCGAAACTCAAAATGAACCATCCCAGCAAACCACATTAGCAGAAATAAACACGGGGGAAGCAGTCAATAGGGGATTGGGGCGTAAATTCACAAAATGACCGGCCGGGTCGCTACAACCTCCCCCTCTTAAAACATTCATTCGTCCTCGAACGAGAATAGAGACATACCTGAAGTGGTGAAAAGTTGAGGGTAACGGCTGCGCATATCCTGCTCGGTCTCCCAAGTCGCCTCCTCGACCGGCTGACCCCGCTACTGAACCTTTACTGATGCAATGCTCTTTGACCTCAGCTTTCTAACATGCCTGTCCAATATAGCCACCGGCTCCTCAACATAAGATAGATCTTTGTCCAATTGGACTGAACTGAAATCCAACACGTGCGACGAATCACCGTGATATCTCCGGAGCATCAAAAAACGTGAAACACCGGGTGAACTCCTGCCAAGCTGGGAGGTAAGGCAAGCTCATAATCAACCTCCCCAACACATCGCAATACCTCGATGGGGCCAATAAACCTTGGGCTCAATTTGACCTTCTTCTCCAATTTCATTACGCCCTTCATAGGCGAAACCCGAAGCAAGACCCGCTCTCCAACCATAAATGAAACATCGCGAACCTTCCAGTCCGCATAACCCTTCTGTCTGGACTGGGCTGTGCGGAGTCTATCTTGAATCACCTTAACCTTCTCCAAAGCGTCTTGAACCAAGTCTGGGCCCAATAATCTAGCCTCACCCGGCTCGAACCAGCCCACCGAGGATCTACACCGCCTACCATACAGAGCCTCATACGGTGCCATCTGAATGTTGGACTGATAACTGTTGTTGTAGGCAAACTCCGCAAGTGGCAAGAACTGATCCCAAGAACCTCCAAACTCCATCACACACGCACGGAGCATATCCTCAAGAATCTGAATAGTGCGCTCGGACTGTCCGTTCGTCTGGGGGTGAAATGCTATGCTCAACTCCACCCGAGTACCCAACTCATGCTGTACGGCTCTCCAGAACCGTGATGTGAACTGAGTGCCTCTATCTGAAATGATGGGAACTGGAATACCATGCAGACGAACAATCTCCTGGATGTAAATCTCTGCCAACCGCTCCGAAGAATAGGTAGTACACATAGGAATGAAGTGTTCGGACTTGGTCAGCCGATCTACTATCACCCAAATGGCATCAAACTTCCTCAAAGCCCGTGGGAGTCCAACTACGAAGTCCATGGTGATCCGCCCCCACTTCCACTCCGGAATCTCTATCTGCTGAAGCAAGCCACCCGGTCTCTAATTCTCATACTTCACCTGCTGACAATTGAGGCATCGAGCTACAAACCCAACTATATCTTTCTTCATCATCCTCCACCAATAGTGCAGCCTCAAATCTTGGTACATCTTTGCGGCACCCGGATGGATGGAATACCGCGAATTGTGGGCCTCCTCTAGAATCAACTCCCGAAGCCCATCAACATTGGGTACACATATCCGACCCTGCATCCTCAATACCCCGTCATCACTAATGGTCACATCTCCGGCATCATCATGCAGAACCTTGTCCTTGAGGACAAGCAAGTGAGAGTCATCATACTGACGCTCTCTGATACGATCAAACAAGGAAGACCGAGAAACCATACAAGCTAGGACCCGACTGGGCTCCGAAATATTCGATCTCACAAATGGCTAGCTAAGGCCTGAATAGCCATCGCCATGGGCCTCTCTGCTGCTGGTAGATAAGCCAAACTCCCCAAACTCTTCGCCCGATGACTCAAAGCATCGGCCACCACATTGGCCTTCCCCGGGTGGTACAAGATAATTATATCATAATCCTTAAGCAGCTCTAACCACCTCCTCTGACGCAAATTAAGGTCCTTCTGCTTGAACAGATGCTGCAAACTCCGGTGATCAGTATAGATCTCACAAGGAACACCGTATAACTAATGACGCCAGATCTTCAAGGCGTGAGCAATAGCAGCTAACTCGAGATCATGGACAGGATAATTCTTCTCATGCACCTTCAGTTTTCTGGACGCGTAGGCAATCACCCTACCATCTTGCATCAATACCGCTCCAAGGCCAATCCTCGAGGCATCACAATAGATAGTATAAGACCATGAACCTGTAGACAATATCAATACTGGGGCTGTAGTCAAAGCTGTCTTGAGCTTCTGAAAGCTCTCCTCACACTCTTCCATCCATCTGAATGGAGCACCCTTCTGGGTCAGCCTGGTCATAGGTGCTGCAATAGATGATCGACGGTAATAACCCGCCAAGCCAAGAAAATTACGGATCTCTGTAGTTGAGGATGGTCTGGGCCAACTCTGCACTGCTTCCACTTTCTTCGGATCCACTTTGATCCCTTCACTCGATACTACGTGACCCAAGAATGCCACGGAATCCAACCAGAACTCACATTTCGAGAACTTCGTAGATAATTTCTTTTCCCTCAAGGTCTGAAGCATTGTCCTCAGGTACTGCTCTTGATCTTCCCGACTCTAGGAGTACACCAGATTGTCATCAATAAAGACAATGACGAACGAGTCAAGATATGGCCGGAATACACTGTGCATCAAATGCATAAATACTACTGGGGCATTGGTCAGCCCAAATGACATAACAAGGAACTCGTAATGACCATACCGAGTCCTAAAGGCAGTCTTCGGGATGTCTAGCTCCCGAATTTTCAAGTGATGATAACCTAAACGCAAGTCAATCTTAGAAAACACTCGAGCACCCTATAACTGATCAAACATGTCATCAATACGAGACAAAGGATACCGGTTCTTCACTGTAACTTTGTTCAATAGCGATAATCGATGCACATACGCATAGAACCATCTTTTTTCTTCACAAACAAGACAGGAGCACCTCAAGGTAACACACTAGGCCGAATAAAGCCCTTATCATGCAATTCCTGTAACTGTTCCTTCAACTTATTCAAATCAGGAGGAGCCATACGATAAGGAGGAATAGAAATGGGCTGAGTGCCTGGCAACAAATCAATGCGAAAATCAATATCTCTGTCGGGCGGCATGCCCAGAAGGTCAGCTGGAAACACATCAGAGAAATCTCGTACTACTGGGACTGAATCAACTGTAGGGGTATCAATACTGACATCTCTCACATAAGCTAGGTACGCCTCACACCCCTTCTCAACCATCCGCTGAGCTTTAAGAAATGAAATAACTCTACTGGGGGTGTAGGCTAAAGTACCCCTCTATACTAACCGTGGTACACCTGGCATAGCCAGCGTCACGGTCTTGGCGTGACAATCAAGAATAGCATAATGGGGCGACAACCAGTCCATGCTCAAGATAACATCAAAATCTACCATGCTGAGCAATAATAAATTGGCCCCGGTCTCAAAACCACTAAGAGCAATCAAACACGATCGATAAACGCTGTCCACAACAAGAGAATCTTCCACATGAGTAGAAACATAAATAGGGGAACTCAAAGAATCCCAGATACGCCCAAATGCGGGGCAAAATAAGAGGACACATAAGAATAAGTGGAGCCTGGATCGAGTGGAACCAATGCATCTCTATGACTGACTGAACAATACTTGTGATGACAGAATCGGAGGCGACAACCTCAGTACGGGTAGGAAGGGCATAGTATCTGGCCTGGACTCCCCTTCTAGGGCGACCTCTACCTCCCCGACCTCCACCTCTAGCTGGCTGAGCAGGTGGGGTAGCAACTAGTACTGTAATCATAGCCTGGGAACTCTGCGGAGCACACTGTGGCTGAGAAGTCTGTGGAGGTGCACCCCTCCTAAGTCTAGGGCAATCCATCACCACATGGCGAGTGTCGCCACACTTAAAACAAGCTCTGGGAGGACGTGGCGGCTGTGACTGGCTTGGGCCAGGTCTGCTGGACTGACCACTGAAAGCACCCCGTGCAGGAGGCGCACTAGATACTGAAGGTGCATAATAAGGCTCTTGAGGCCTAGGAGGAGCTGGAATACCACTGGCTACTGGAAGAGCTGAATGAACAGGGCGACTCATATAACCCCTACCATGACGAACTGCAGCTGGGGTACGGGCACCAGAATAATTGCTCGACTCTCGAGACTTCTTGGCCTCTCTTTCCTCCATATCCCGAGCAAGCATGCCCTCTACTCTCCTAGCAATGCTCACCACCTGCTGATCACCAATATCCATCTTCAACTCCCAGGCCATGCTAGATCTGATGCTGGGAATAAGACCCTCAATAAACCGCCGAACTCTCTCACGAACCGTAGAAACCAAGGCCGGTGCAGTCTAGCCAAGTCACTGAAACGAACAGCATACTCCGAAACAGTCATAGAACCCTGGTGCAAATGCTCAAACTTCGCGTGCCATGCATCCCTGAGGCTCTGAGGGACATACTCCCTCAAAAACATATCTGAAAACTGGGACCATGAAAGGGAAGCTGCCTCAGCTGGGATGTCCAACTCAAAAGTACGCCACCACTGATAGGCTGCCCCTCGAAGCTGGAAGGCAGTGAAGGAAACCCCACTCGTGTCTGCTATACCTATAGTGCGGAGGATACGGTGGAACTCCTCCAGAAATCCCTAAGTATCCTCCTATGCTAGACCACTGAATGTAGGAGGGTCGTACTTCTTGTACCTCTCAACCCTCCGCTACTCCTCCTCTGAAACTGCTGCCCTACCCTCGGGCTGAGCTAAGGCTACAGACGGTACCGGTATAACCTCTGGGATCTGATCAACCTAACCCGCTGCTCTGGAGTGCGGGCGGTGGGAGTCTGTGCTCTTCCCCCGGCCAGAGATGTGGCTGCAGCAAGGGGAATCAACCCTGCCTGAGCTAGAGTGGTGTACATGCTCATGAACTGTGCAAGGGTCTCCTGGAGAGCTGGAGTAGTAGTAGCAGTAGGCGTATCAGGCGCCTGGGCTCTGGCTGGAGCTGCTAGTGGCTCCTCTGTAGCAGCTCGCATGGGTGCTCTGGCTGCATCACGTGCGCGTCCTCGGCCTCTACCCCGGCCCTGGCGTCTAGCGGCTCTAGCAGGGGGCACGGGTGCCTGGTCATCTCCGGTAGCACGTGTCCTCACCATCTAAGAGAGAATAGAAGACAAAAGTTTAGAATTTCGATATCAATAATCTCGCACGACAAGGAATCAAATGAAGTGGAATTTTCCTAACAGTTATTTAGCCTCTCGAAGATAAGTACAGATGTCTCCGTACCGATCCGCGAGACTCTAATAAACCAGCTTGTGATTCATAACTCCTATGAACCTTGAGCTTTGATACCAACTTGTCACGACCCAAGTTCTCCCTCCCTGAACTTTTGTGACGCGGCACCTAGTCTCTACGACTAGGTAAGCCTAACAACTTGCGGAAAATGAAATAAAGATGTAAAACTAAAAAATTAACAGGTATTATAATAAAGGAGTTTAAAATGCCTCTTGGCATATACAATAATAACACTCTTAAACTGAACATAGCACTCCCGAAACCCGGAATCTCATGAATCAAAAGCTAAAGAAGTACATAGTGTTCTAAATCCAGAAGTATAAACGAAGAAAAATACAAGAAGTCTATAACTGAAGGGAGAATAGAGAGGGACTTCTAGGTCAGCGGACGCAGAAGATATCTCGAAGTCTCTAGATCGCCTCGCCTCACGGATAGTATGGCTGAGCAGAAGAACCTGGATCTGCACACAAAAAACATGTGCAGGAAAGGGAATGAGTACACCACAGCGATACCAGTGTGTGCCAAGCCTACCTCGGTCGAGTAGTGACGAGATCAGGTTATGGCCCTACCAGTTATACATATATATAACAAGGAAAAAATGGCATAAAATATGGCAGTATAGTTAAAATACTAACAGCCAATGAAAAATGGGATCACAGAAAGAATAACTCAGTACACAGAGATAGCAACAGGGGATCTCCCAGGATAACGTCCCGTAGTCCCAAATGTAAATGTACAGAGGATCTCCCGGGATATCGTCTCGTAGTCCAAATCGTAAATGTGCGGGGGGATCTCCCGCGATATGATCCCGTAGTCCCAAATAAAAATGTGCAGGGAGATCTTCCAGAATACCGTTCCGTAGTCCCAAAGTAAACATGCAGGGGGATCTCCCGGAATACCGTTCCGTAGTCCCAAAGTAAATACACAACCAAATCAATATACACAACCGTCTCAGCCAGAAACAGGAAATTCCTACCCTAGAGATGCTACACAGAATCCAAGTAAGTAGTTAAAACAGATAAGACAGTTAAGGCACGTAAGCATGCTTTCCTAAGTTAAGCAGGAGTATACATGAACTAGTATTTCTGAATTAAAGGAAAAAAACAGATATTTACTTAATGAAAACGGGGTTTTTCAACAATTAGCACGTGTAAGCACTCGTCACCTCACGTACACGGCTTTCATATAACAACAGTACCAAAATCCTAAGGGGAGTTCCCCCACACAAGGTTAGGCAAGCCACTTACCTCGAACCAAGCTCAAAATCAATCTGATATCAAGCTCTTGTCACAAGTATCCAACTCCGAGTGGCCCAAATCTAATTAAATCAATTACATAACATAAATAAAGCTACAAGCAACGAATTTAGCAAATGAATTTAAAGCTACGATGAGAAAATAGGAAAACACCCAAAAATCGTCCTCAGGCCCACGTCTCAAAATAGGGTAAAATTTATCAATTTCGAACACCCATTCACTCACGAGATCACTCGTTCAAAAATTATTCAATTCCGACACCTAAAACCCGATAAAAACTCAAAACTCGATTGGGGAAATTTTCCCCCAAATTCCCATTTTTCCACTCAAATTCCTTGATTAGATTGAGAAATTACTAGAGATTGATGAAATATAAAAAAAATAGGGTTAGGAATCGTTACCCACTGATTTCCTCTTCAAAAACATCACAAAATCGCCTTTTCCCGAGCTAAAAATCGAATTTTATGTCATGAACATCAAACCCTCGAAATTTCCCTTTTTGCCGAGCGATGTACACATTTGCACTCCCTGGACCACACCTGCGGTCCCGCTTCTGCGGCTAGGGCTCCGCATCTGTGGAATTTCATTCATTCCCTAAGCACCTCACTTGCGCTAAATTCTTCGCAGATGCGGTTCCGCTTCTGCGGTTCATGAGTCGCATCTACGACAACTGGTCCTCTTGCCTGAGACCGCACCTGCGACCTCCTTCATCACTTCTGCGGGGCCAAACCTGCGGGCTCCCCATCGCAGGTGCGAAAATACCATTAGCAGCAACCTTCAAAATTTGCTTAAGTCCACATTTTCATTCGTTAAGCATCCGAAACTCACCCGAGGCCCCCAGGACATCAACCAAACATACCAACCAATCCTAAAATATCATACAAACTTAGTCAAGCCCTCAAATCACATCAAACAACGCTAAAACCACGAATCACCCTCCAATCCAAACTTAATGTACTTGAAATTCCAGAAGTTCTACAACCGATGCCGAAACCAACAAAACCATGTACGATTGACCCCAAACTTTGCACACAAGTGATATTCAACACTACGGACCTACTCCAACTTCTGGAATCGGATTCCGACCCCGATATCAAAAAATCCACTATCAGCCTGAAACTCCAAAAATTCAACTTTCGACATTTCAAGCCTAAATAAGCTATGGACCTCCAAAACATGATCCGGACACGTCCCTAAGCCCGAAATCACCCAACGAAGCTAACAGAATCGACGGAATTCCATTCTGGATCCATCTTCACATTGTTCCGACTACGGTCCAAATACTAACTCTTAAGCTCACATTTAGGGACTAAGTGTCCCAAAACACTCCGAAACTCAAAATGAATCATCCCAGCAAACCACATTAGCAAAAATAGACACGGGGGAAGCAGTCAATAGGGGATCGGTGGATAAATTCTCAAAACGACCGGCCGGGTCGTTACACTAACGAACCACATTTTATTAATACCCCAGAAAAAAAAGAACTCCAATAAAAATTCAGTTCAAGCCTCCTACGAAAAATACTCAAAAGAAAAAGGAATAAACTCAAATTAGTATTTATAGCCTCCTATTCTCTTTTTGTTGTACATCCTACACCTCATTTCGGTCTAGTAGTTGATCTATCCAAATCCTATCTTTCTTCATTCTTTTTTTCTGCATGACATCACTTATTCTGTACTTTATCTCCATCTTTATGAGTTGTTGCACTACTTGTAGCCTTAGGACTCTTTGATTTCATAATGCAGCATTTCTTGCTGACCATATATGGTAGAATATTGCTGCTATTCCTACCCAGATTATGGATCTGCTCATCTTTCCTTATGCTCTTTGATATGTGTGGATTTTAGCCACTTATTAGTATCTTTGTGCTTTAGTTTTAGTCTGAAAGTGTTGATTTATATTCCCATAACTAATAAAAATGTACAAATTACAGCAATATGGGAGAATTGGACTCTAAGGAAGAAATCTAACTGCAAAAGTAGTGTTCCGGCTCATAAGGAAAGAAAGAGCGCAACAGGCCAAAATTGCAGCCCGCAAAAGAATTTTCGCGGCCATAGAATTCTCTCTACGGCTGCAGATCTGATGTTGAAGCTTAGAAATTGATTGAAGAAAGCACAGGACCGCACACAATTTGTGTGGCAGCAAAACTTGGTCGCACTGACAATAATTCAAAAAGTTCGAAGAGTGTGCAAAATGACCAAGAGTGAAGCCTTGCCAGAAGTGCGAAACGCACATGAAATTATGCGGTCACAGAAGCTGAAGTGCAGCCACATATCCTACCGCTGAAGTGCATTCTCTCGAGCAAAGTGCGGACCGCACATGGAATTATGCGACCGCGGAACCTCCAGAAGGGCATTTTTGTCAGCAAATTTTGGGCCACTATAAGTAGACGAAATCACGTTTTAGGTCATTTTTCGTAGTTTTTTGAGTTGTAGCCATTGTAGTTTACCACTTTTGGTAATTTGTGACCAATTTGGGTTAAAAACACATCATTTTATCATCTTAATTTTGTATTACGACTTTAATTAGTATTTCTTCTTTATTTTCTTCTATTTCTACTACGAGTAGTTAGCTATTTTCTAGGGTTGTGACCCAACCCTAGTGTGTAGACCTTATGGGTAATTAATCTAATACTATCATTAGGTGTTTTTATTTAGCCTTGTTCATGCTTTAATTTTAGAATTAGTGGTTATAAATATTGATTTATGCCTTTTTGACTTGGTCTTTACTTGAGAAAGAGGAACCTAGTCTAGGAAAACTTGGCTAACAAGAAAGTGGGCTAGTTAAGGGTTTCACTAGCCTAAATAAAGGGTTTGAACTAGAGATAGGAAAAATCCGACTTGAGCTCCTTTCAACTATTTGGCTTGATACCTATTTGTGCTTGAGAAAGCCAAATTGGGCAGAATCACTCTATGATCGAGAGATATTGAGTGGGTAACTTAGAATTGAGAGCTATAATACACCATGATCACTAAAACAAGTGTTAATGTAATTAAATCATTAGGCTAACACCTAGGCGAAGGTTACATCCCTAGGCCTTTTACCTATTTGAAAATAACCAAAAATAATTAATCAATTTCTAGTTTTATTTTTCTAGTTGATCATTGTTAGTATAGATTATAGACGTAATTTGCAAAACCATCTTGTTTGGAAGCGTATTTAATATATTTCTTATACACTCATCAAGTGTACACTCTAACACCCACATTTAGCTTCCTCAGCAAATCGACCCCGAATCATAGTTGGGTACTATTCTTCCAACGACCTCTCCCACTCATTGCTGAGTGTGGATTGGGAGTGGATCCTTTTTTAGCGCCGTTGCCGAAGAATTATAACGGTGTTAGCTATAATTTGAGTGTATTTTTGGAATATCTTCTTTACCTTCCGTGTTACTAACGTGTTTCAGAAATCATAGGTACAAATATGCCGAACAATGAGCTCGGAAATATGCCTGTGGGGGACTTGGACAGCGAGGAGGAACAATTCGATGAGGTACAACAAGTGGTACAAGATAATTGGCGAGGCCAGGTACCACAAGATACCGTGCCTGTTCCACCCCCACATCCACCATATCCACCACAAGCGGCTCAACACCGAATATTGCCCAACAAAGGTTATGCTAGTGTAATAGTCCCTCCCCGTATTAGGGCGGGCAACTTTCAAATCACCAACGTGATGCTGACATTACTTGAGCAATGAGGTTTCTTTATTGGTTCACCAACCCAAAATGCTTACAAACATTTGAAAGGCTTTGTGGATACATGTTGGTGGAGCAAGCAAACTAATGTTTCCAAGGATGCATTGAGGCTAAGGCCTTTTCCCTTGTCTCTATGGGGGAAAACTTTAGATTAGTTGGAACGTTTGCTGAACCATTCAATACACACTTGGGATGAGTTAGCGGCCAAGTTTATTACTAAGTTTTTCTCTCCTTGGCAGATGGATACACTTCGGGGTGAGATCTTGGCATTCAAACAAGAACCGAATGAGCCACTACACGATATTAGGGAGCACTATAAAACAATGGTTAAGGAATGTCCAAACAACGATATGACAGAAAACATGTAGCAATAAACCTTTTATTGTGGGATTAACACAACCAACCAATGTGTACTGAATCAACTAGCCGGTAGGAACTTCATGACTACACCTTATGTGGAGACGTGTGACATTCTAGATGAGATGGCGGAGACATCATCGGCTTGGCAATCCTGGGCCAGTGTCCCACAAGGTGATCCGAATATGATCCTCCTCCACAAAGAGTTGCAAGATCATGGGCAAGCCATTGCCGATTTGACATCTACCATAACTCAACTAGCAAAGGCCCAACCCAATCAAGTGCAAGTTCATGCTATAGAGGGAGTTAATATTTTGGTTAACCTGAAAAGGACCAAGGGTCCACAAATACAAACCCGAGTATAGAACTATGTCCAAGATGATGGCTATTTCGATCAAGATGATTCTTATAATGAGCAAGAGGAAGAAGTGCAATATGTGAAAAATTTCCAATGGTAAAGAAACAACTTCCAAGACCCAAATCAACAACAATGGCGACCACAAAATAACCATGGCAATTGGAGATCTAACAATAAAGGGAATTGGATTAATAACAACAATCAAGGAAGTTAGAGTGGAAACAACCAAGGAAATTGGGGTGGCAACGATTAAGGTGGTTGGGGAAACGATCACGGCAACCGGGGGTTGGATTTTCAAAAGCTCCCGATGTATCAACAACTGAGCAACCCACCTTCTTATCATTCCCATGGTTCAAGCTCTTCAAACAATGAGATGGGACGTATTGAGAATATGTTCAAGCAAAATGATGGAAAAGAATGCCGATTCGGATGCCCAACTTGCCCACACAACACATCAATTCGAAATCTAAAAGTTCAATGGGGTAAATCTCTCAAGTTCTAAATTCTCGTCCTAAGGATACACTACCAAGTGACACTGTGGTGAACCCGGAGGGTGGTAATAATACGGGGCATGCAATGGCAGTTATAACAAGAAGTAGAAGAGGCGGGAATGCACCTGCCTCAAATGAAAGGCAATTTATCAATGATGAACAAGTGATGCAAGAAGAAGAGACCCCAAACGATGTTGTTCAAGCAAATGAGGAAGTGCGGATTGATATTGATGATAGTGCGGAAGCAACTCAAGAGGAGGTGAGCTCGTCTAGGGAACACATCATTGGCATATCGGAACTAGTAGTGTAAAAGGCAAAGTCACCATTGCCTAAGCCTCCACCTCCATACACTCAAAGACTTGCCAAGCAAAATGGTGAGAATCAATTCAAGAAGTTCATTCAAATGATGAAAAGTCTTTCAATGTGCCATTGCTGGAAGCTTTGGAACAAATGCCCGGTTATGCAAAACTTATGAAAGATCTTGTGACAAAGAAGCGGTCGATTAATTTTGAGACTATCAAAGTCACTCATCAAGTGAGTGCGATTATTTATTCAATAGCTCCTAAGTTAGAGGATCCTGGTGCTTTTACGATTCTTGTACAATTGGAAGTGCCGATATTGCTAAGGCTCTTTGTGATCTTGGGGAAAATTTAAATTTGATGCCTTATTCATTTTTCAAGACTTTGGGGATTGGGCAACCAAGACCCACTTCTATGAGATTACAAATGGCCGATCGTAACACTAAAAGGCCATGGGTGTGATTGAAGATGTTTTGGTCCAGGTTGATAATTCATTCTTCCGACAGACTTTGTCATTATAGATTGTGAAGTTGATTATGAAATGCCAATCATTATTGGGAGACCTTTCCTCGCTACGGGTAAGGCTCTTTGTGATGTAGAAGCTAGAGAACTCACTTTCTAGGTTGGTGATGAAAAAGTGATATTCCATGTGTGTAATTCCATGCGGAAACCAAATAGCAATGAGGTGTGTTCTTTTCTGAACTTGGTGACCGATGTTATTGTTGATGATACAAGTGCTACTACCAATGTTGATGATATGTTTGAGGCCGTTTTGCTCAATTTTGGTGATGAAGAGATAGACGGTTTCATGGAATGCGTGAACTCTTTGTAAGGAATGGGGTCATACAATTATGCACCCTAGAAATTATCTTAGGATCTTGAAAATAGGAAGACTCCTCCTACAAAGCCTTCTATTGAAGAACCACATACTTTGGATTTGAAGCCATTGCCTCCACACCTTCGGTATGAATTCCTTGGCCCTTGTTCTACTTTACCGGTTATTCTTTCCTCTTGTTTGACTAATGTGTTGTCGATTACACATTGGCGGTGTTACAAAAGATGAAGAAGGTTATTGGGTGGACTTTGGTAGATATTCGGGGTATAAGCCCTGCCTCTTGCATGCATAAGATCAAGTTGGAGGATGGTGCTAAACCGTCCATTGAACATCAAAGAAGACTTAAATAGGCTATGCAAGAAGTTGTCAAGAAGGAGATTATCAAATGGTTGGATGTCGGGGTTGTGTAACCCATCTCGGATAGTTCATGGACCTCTATGGTTAAATGTGTCCCAAAGAAGGGAGGCATGACGGTGGTTACCAATGATAAGAATGAATTGATTCATACAAAAATGGTAACCGGTTCGAGGGTTTGTATGGATTAGCGCAAGCCAATTATACTGTTACGGATAAAGACCTTCTTGCTATTGTATTGTATTTGCAATTGAAAAGTTCCGCCCGTACTTGCTGGGTGCCAAAGTTATTGCCCACACGTACCATGCGGTGCTTCGTTATCTTATGTTCAAAAAGGATTCCAAAGCCCGGTTGATGAGATGGGTACTCTTGTCGCAAGAATTTAATATTGATATCCAATATAGGAAAGGTAGTGAAAATCAAGCGGCGGACCACTTGGCTCGTTTGGAGGCTACATGATGGCCTTGAAATCAATGACTTCATTTCGATGAGCAATTTTTGGCAGTTTCAAGAAAGATGTGCCATGGTTTGCGGACTTAGCAAATTTTCTTGTGAGTGTAATCATTCCGAATGAGTTCTCTTTAAACCAAAGGAAGAAGCTCAAAAAGGGATTGTCAAGATGATTATTGGGATGGACCATACCTTTTTTGAATTTGTATAGATGGGGTGATTAGAAGGTGTGTAACGGAAGAAGAGCAAGGCAATATTCTTGGAGATTGTCATTCCTCACCATATTGTGGTCATCGTGGTGGAGCAAGAACAGTGGCCAACTTCTTAGTTGTGGTTTCTATTGGCCTACTCTTTACAAGGATGCTAGTGATTTGGTGAAGAGATGTGAGGAATGTCAACGGGCCGGTGAAATCTCAAAGAAAAATTAAATGTCACTCACAACCATCTTGGAGATTGATATTTTCGATATTTGGGGTATTGAATTTATGAGCCCTTTTGTGATCTCTTGTTGAAATACCTACATCTTGGTCGCGGTAGATTATGTGTCCAAATGGGTTGAGGTCAACGTCTTACCCAACAATGAGGTGAGAAGTGTAGTAGCTTTCTCGAAGAAGAATAGTTTTACAAGATTTGGTACTCCACGTGCAATCATTAGCGAATATGGGTCAACTTTTGCCACAAAGCTTTTGACATTTTACTTAGCAAGTATGGTGTTACTCACTAGGCCATGACCCCCTATCATCCACAAGCTAGTAGGAAAGTGAAAGTCTCCAACCGGGAGATAAAGAGTATCTTGTCTAAAACGGTGAATGCTAATCAGACATATTGGTCCAAGAAGCTTGATGATGCAATATGGGCTTATCGGACGGCTTACAAAACACCTATCGGGATGTCTCCGTTCCGGTTAGTGTTAGGGAAAGCTTGTCAATATTCGGTGCAACTAGAGCACAAGACAATATGGGCTCTAAAGAAATTGAATCTTGATGATGTAGCCGCTAACTTGCGGGGTACAAACTTGAATGAATTGGATGAGTTCCGCTACCATGCATATGCGAGTTCGTCCTTGTACAAAGAAAATCTGAAATATCTTCATGATAAATATATTTGGAATAAAGATTTCAAGGTGGGAGATCTTGTATTGTTATTTAATTCAAGGTTGAGAATATTTTTCGGGAAGCTAAAATCCTAGTGGAGTGGTCCATTTGAAATTATTGGTGTGATGCCTTTTGATGCATTAGACCTGAAGAACAAAAACAATGAAGTATTCTAAGTCAATATTCACCAGGTGAAGCACTACTTAGGCAAGATTAGAGATAGCCACGTTATGGCGGTCATTTACTTCAGTTGAGGATGCTTTGCCATTGTGTCATGCTGCGATGTTAAATCAAGCGCTTCTTGGGAGGCAACCCATGTTCTTTTCCTTTTTCTTTAGTAGATTAGATGTCATTTATTGTTCTAATATAATTTGATGTGCGCTATAGGATTGAGTGTTACATCCAAGAAGGGTGGACTAAAAAATAGCTAAGTGTTTAAGAAACTGCGGATCGTACTTTAGTTGTGTGGATCGTAGATTTTCATGTGCCATAGTAGAAGTGCTTCTGCGTCTGCACATTTCACATGCATACCGCACAATTGGAAGCTTGCCAAAGTGTAAATGTAACTCTCTGATGTTTGAGTCTGTTAGTGCGGGCTAATCTGCGACCGCAAGTGGAAATTTGTAGCCGCATTCAAAAATATGTGGACCGCACATTTGGTTCAGAGAAGTTAAGCCTAGGTGAAAGAGTGCAGACCACACATGGAATTATGCGGCTGCACTCGATGTTTCTTCTCTCTTATGACTCTTAGTATAAATAGGAATTTTGAGTTAAGTTTACACTTTTCACCCTCCTTACATTCACTGTTACTCTGCAAGTTTTCCTGAGAGACTTTCACTGTCCACCTCACAGACCTACATATGCTTACACACCGAGTGCACTCACTCTATTTGGTATGCTTCATTTCACGTTGATTTTTTTTGTTAGTTTAATTTTTGAAAGTTTCGTTTCCTTTGAGGCCATCTGTTATTAGAGTTCATCATGTGGTGTAGATCTTTATTGGTTAATTGATAATATATGCTCTAATGGGTTGGGTTAGTGAGATTTCATGTTTCTACCATGTTGCCATACCAATTTGTACAAGTAAATGCAAAATCTAAGTGAAAATATGATTTAATGTTTGTGAAATTTGAAATCTGCGGCCGCCCATCACTCTTCTTACTGCTTTTGTCCATATACTCTTTATATCTAGCTGTTGTAATTTGATTTTAATCCATAGGAGCACTTCTGTGATATATATTCGGTAGACGACATAGTCAAAGAATAGATGCTTCATCCTCTCTCTATGTTCTCCACATAGTATACATGTCTCGTCTTGACATATTACTACTGCTACCAGCGTCTCCCTAGTCAATAGTCTATGATGCATTGCGAACCAACTCATAAACCTATGTTTAGGTACATTCACTTTATTCCATATCCCACTCCAGTATATTCATTCTTCACCCTCTCCTATTCTCCACTAATACCCACTCTTAGTAGTATACATCCCCTAGTTTGTTATCCACCAATTCTGGACATAACCTAGTTTGAATTTGTTCTTGATCGCAAACAACTTGTTCCAGTACCAGCAACTATAAATTGGGGCCTCATATTGCCACCACTCTTGTTCTTTTAGGTATACATTACTCACCCATTTAACCCATAGGTTGTCGTCTTTGTTTGCCACATTCCATACATATTTGGCCACAGATGCTTTGTTCCAGATGATATATACAGTGATCTCTAATCCACCTTCCTTCTTTGGCCAACATACTAGGTCCCATGCAATCAAAGAAGTCTTCTTTATGTTTACGTGTCCAGTCCATAGAAAGTTTCTGCATATGGCCATCATCTACTTCATCACTTTTTTGGGCAACATAAACATTGATGCCCAGTACGTCTGTACATGTAGCAGGACTGAGTTTACCAGTTGAACTCTTCCCGCATACGACAGGTTCTTTGAGCCCCATATTTTCACCTTGCTTGTCATCTTATCTACTAATACTTCACATTCTAATGCTGAAATTTTTTTGATGAAATTAAGATCCCAAAATATCTAAAGGGTAGTTTCCCTTTCTCATGCCCAGTTATCTCACATATGTCTGCCACTTACGTAGTTTCCATATTAGATGTGTATATATTGGACTTTCCAGTATTCACGGTTAGGCCTGAAGTAGGGAAGAAAGTCTTGAGTCCATGCAGCATAAGAAATACTGAGCTAAATTCTCCCCTACTGAAAATGAGCATATCATCAGCAAAACATAAGTGGTTTAGTTTCAAACTTTTGCACTTTGTATGAAATTTGAATTCCTCCTGACTAGCCACCTACTTCATAATTCGTGTGAAATACTACATACAAATAATAAATAGTAAGGGGAGATTGGGACACCCTGTGTCTGTTCCCTCTTCCTATTAAAATTGCCATATATTCCTCCATTGAAAGCTATGGAGTATTCCCATTCAACAGAGTCATAGGACTTTTTGAAATCAATCTTTATGAGGCAGCTTTTTGTGATATTTTTCCTATTATACAACCTTACTAGATCTTGACAGATGACTATGTTGTGTGCAATAATCCTCCTTTCAACAAAAGCACTCTAATTTTCTGATGTTATGTCTGGCATGACAACTTTCAATCTATTACATAACATTTTTAAAATCACCTTGTATATAGTATTGTAGCATGATATTTTTCTATAGTCCCCAACTCCATTTGCATGAGAACTTTTTGGAATTTGAGTAATAACTGTTGAATTTACACCTTTTAATATTCTTCCTATCCTGAAAAGTTCTAGGACTCCATCTTCCATCTTTGCCCAATATACCCTAAGAATCCTTGAAGAACTGGCTCCCATACCCATCAGGAGCAGGAGCATTTTTTCATTGATTGCCCACAGTGCTTCTTTAATCTCATTTTTTGTAAAATTTTGCTCCAGCTTCTCCCTTTAAGCAGTGTTGAGCCTAGGTCCTATGTTGATGATCTCACTAATAGCTGGTATTCTATCCTGCGATTTAGACCCAAGTAGATCGCTATAGTTTTCTATAAATACCTTGCTTATATCTTTTGTACCATTTCTTTACTGACCCTACTTATCTTTCACAGAGAATATTTTGTTAGCATTTCTTCTTGCTCGTATTGCTGTCACGACCCAAAATCTAACCTTGATCGTGATGGCGCCTATCGTGTTACAAGGCAAGCCTATTCCCAAAATTACTACTGATTTGATTATAAGAATTTAATAAAACATTTCCAATAATTTAATTCCTGATAAACTAAACCAACTCTAAATATAAATAATATAAAATACGGAAACGAGTCCCAAACATCGGGGTGTCACTAAGTCATGAGCGTCTAAAACTATGAACTAAGATATATAAACTGTCTAACTGTCCAAAATAAGAAATGACAAAAGGAGTAACAAGGTCCCGCGGACGCTGGCAGCTACCTTGCAGTCTCCAATTAAAGCCGGCTTGAACTCAACGATCGCCGCGCTCTAATTCACCTGGATCTGCACATAAAGTGCAGGGTGTAGTATGAGTACAACCACCTCAGTAGTAACAGAAATAACTAAGGAACTGAGCAGTAGTGACGAGCTGAGCAAAGTAGTCCAATTATTTATTTTTCACAATTTTAAAAATAACACGAATAAACAGGTAAATTCCATAACTCAGTAAATGCCACAAAGAAATTTAACAGATAAATGCTGCAACAGCAAAAGTAAATGCAACCTCACAGCAATGTCACTCCATCACTCAGCACTCGCACTCAGCACTCAACACTCAACACTCAATACACTCAACATTCTGCGCTCACTGGGGGTGTGTACAGACTCCGGAGGGGCTCCCAAAGCCCAAGCGCTAAGCACGGACAACTCACGTGCTACCATATCAATACCTGGATCCGCACGGTCAACTCACGTGCTACGTGGACAACTCACGCGCTATGGTATCAATACCTGGACCCGCACGGTCAACTCACGTGCTACGCGGACAACTCATGCGCTATGGTATTAATATCCTCACAACCAGGCCCTCGGCCTCACTCAGTCATGTACCTCACTAGCCTCGCCATCATCAACAAATAAGGGAACACAGCACACATCAAGTATCACAGCATATTAGCAAATAATAGAGACTGAGGTAAACATGTACAATAATTTCTATGATTGAGTACAAATAATGTGAGAATGAATAAAGGCTAAGCATGATCTCTAACATGAAGGCAGACAAGTTCAACAACAAGTAAACACATAACCACATATAATAGCTTTTAGGCCTGCCCTCACAGGACGGACCAAGCCTCAATCCCTCGCGGTGCACACCCACACGCCCGTCACCTAGCGTGGGTATCACCACCAAACAATCACATTATATCAAACTCTCCGGGTTTATACCCTCAAAGCCAGAGTTAAAACTGTTACTTACCTCAACAGCGTAAAATCCTACTCCGGGATGTCCTCGTCCCTCGACTCGGTCTCCAAAAGCTTCGAATCTAACCATAATCATAATACTACTATCAGCATAGTCTAAAGAATCGAATTACACAATAAAAACTACATAAACATGCCAAAAATCCGAAATCGGCCAAAACTCGGCCCCCGGGCCCACGTCTTGGAATCATTTAAAAATGGCAAAATAATAAATCCTCGTCCTCTCCCGAGTCTAACCATATATAATTTGTCAAAATCGGACTCCGTTTGATCCCTCAAATCCTCACTTAAAACTCTCCAAAACTCAAACCCTAACTCCCTCAATTTCACTTTGAAATCATCAAACAAATCCCAAAAACGAAGATGAATTCATAAATTATAATTAAAATCGAGTAGAGAACACTTACCCCAATCCATATGGTGAAAATCTCCTCCAAAATCGCCCAAATCCGAGCTCCCCAACTCAAAATATGACCGAATGAACAAACCCTAGTTTTGTATATTTTTCTACCAGCTATTCTGCCTCGTTTCTCGTGCCAAACAATCCCGAAACTCGTATTTTATGCCTCCAATGGATTCCTTGTGAAATTCTAGTCAAGTTAGGCTTTTGAATCACTCAATTTGACCTAATAATGAAGGAGATATGTAGGTTTTAATATTTGCAAATAGTGCAGATTTTTAAATACGCTGTCAGTGACAATTTCGTAATTAATCTGAAAAATCTGGCAACCTAATTCTTAGTAAAATGACCATAAAATCCTCATACGATGTCCAAATTCGACCATTCTTTTTGCTACGGGTCCATAATTACGATACGGATCTAATGTTTCAATCAAAAAAGAAATCGGAGCTCATTTGTTCAATATGATATCATTTATGCTTGAAAAAACGGCGTCGCAACATAAGAAAAACGAGCACAACACAATTCAAACCTCTCTGAAACTCACCCGAGGCCCTCGAGACCTCAATCAATAATTCCAACAAGTCATATATCACTACCCGAACTTAGTCGAACCTCCGGAACATCCAAAACAACACCAAAACACCAAATCAACCTCGAATTCGAGCCTAAGACTTTTAAACTTCCAACTTTTGCCAATTCAAGCCTAATTCTACCACGGACCTCCAAATTATATTCCAAACACACTTCTAAGTCTAAAATCACTCAACGAAGCTAATCGAATCATAAAAATCCAAATCCAAATTCTTTTACTCATAAGTCAACTTCCGGTTGACTTTTCTAACTTAACTTTCTAATTAAGAGACTAAGTGATCATTTCACTCCAAAACTACTCCGAACCCAAACCTACCAACTCGATACAACTCAACACAGCTGAACAACATATAAATAAGCATAGATGGGGGAAATGTGGCTATAACTCTCAGAACGAACGATCGGATCGTTACAATTGCATTGTGGAAGAACTTTGTTTTCATGTCCCTATAATTCAACCATTGCACCTTACACTTCTGCTTTATAAACTTATCTCTTGCTAGTTTCCACTCCTGATACTCCTGTGCTAACTTCATCTCTTCCTTTATCAGTGTGATATTTCTTGCATCTTTTTGTAGTTTGGTCTGACATTGACATAGTTTATCCAATTCTCTATCTGCTTGACTTTCTACATTACTAAATCATGTTCTCGGGTCTAATCCTCCATAAATGGTAATGGAAGGCTTTTTCAAAAGAATTTGGAAAGGGAAGGGAATTGATAAGACAGCACAAGTAAATCGTAGGGTGTTCCTAGTGAGGTTCACTAATGTTGATGACAGAGAAAAAGCTATAGAAGAGGAAGTGCAAATGTTTGATAGGAATTCTATTGTGGTAAAGCCATGGAAAACAGACAATGATGTTACCAAAGAGAAGGTAGATACGGTATCAATATGGATAAGACTAGTAGGACTTGATATCAAGCCTTGTTGGCACTCCCCTGAAGGCAGACAAAGCAACGACTAACAGGGACAAAATGACATATGCAAGAGTGCTAGTGGAAATTCCTTTGAACCAAGAGTACCCATCATGGGTGATGTTTATAAATGAGTATTGAAGGATTGTTGAGCAAATGGTAGAGTAAGAATGGAAACCTATATTGTGTACCAAATGCAAGAATTTTGGGCATGAAATAGTGAATTGCAGAAAACAACAAAGAGAAGAAATGACAAAAGAGAGACAACATCAGGGTCCTATTAACGTGGGGACTAACCCGCAAGCAGGAACAAGGGAGAAGACAAACTATGAGATTGGGCCAGGAAATCAGACAACACAAGTGCAAGGAATAAAGGCTGGGCAAAATGCAGAGCAACAAAAGAAGAAGAAAGGGAAGTTAAGAAATTACCAAGCCCACAGAAAAATAGAATTGAGAAAGGTGGTACAACTACAAGCAATTCATTTGCTAGTTTAAACACAGAAGAAGCAGGGGAGAGTCTATAGATCACTAGACAAGGTGTTCAAGACAGTAGAAGGAGTGATACATGCCCTGGATATGGTAGGGGTGAGGGAAATCTCAACCCCAATGGATAGAATTTAGATTTTGGAACACAAGGGGTCTAAATAGGATTGATAAGCAGAAGGAGATGCAGGTGTTTATGCATAACTCCAATGTCAGCGTATTTGGACCCCTAGAAACAAAGAATAAGCGACAAAAAGCTCATAAAATAGCTCTTAATCTTTCTAGTGGTTGGTCGTTTACAACAAATTTAAAGCACACCAAGGTGGGAGAATATGGTTAGTTTTGAAGCCAATGACATTCAATGTAAATGTCTGCTTGGTTGAAGAACAAACAATTCATTGTGAAGTACAACATAGAGGCACATGAAGTGTCTTAACATATCAATGGTGTATGGTTTCAAGCACTTCGTAAAAGTTTAAGGAAATCCATAATGGACCTAAACAACAGGGTTAAAGGACCATAGGCAGTCATGGGGGATTTTAACTGTATTCTGAGAGGTGAAGAAAGGGTTGGAAGGCATGTCATGGCTGAAGTAAGAGATTTTACGCATTGTGTTGAGGCATGTGGGTTGCAGGATCTTAGATCATCAGGATCCTACTACATCGAGAACAATACGCAACAAGAAAATAACAAAGTTTGTAATAAGTTAAACAGGCTATTAACAAATTATGAATGGATAATTGAATTACCAGCATCAAAGGTACACTTTATGAATGAGGGGATCTTTGATCACTGCCTTGGGAGGAGGAGATGCTACACAAAGGGAAACAATTTAGGTACTTTAATATGTGGAGTCTATCACTACTATTCCAATATTGGGTCAATGAAAGGTGGCAGCCATGTATACCAGGAAGGAAGATGTACCAACTTGTTGGTAAATTTAACAAGCTGAAAAGATACCTTAAGGAGCTAAACAGAGAGAGAATTGGCGATCCTACAACTTTACTCCATGAATTAGGTAAATTGAGGCCTAGGATTTGAGTTTTACCATTTTCTGTTCCATTGGTTGCCTCTTCCTCAACCATGTATGCCCATTGACGATTTTCCTGAACTCATTGCCTTCTTTGGTGTTCTCTGCATATGCACGCTTGGTGTTCTCACCGGTACGTTCGTAGTTGATTTCTGACTCAAATCAATTGAAACTATCCCTTACAAAACGTTCACACTTTTCATCTTTTTCGCATCTGCCAATTGGGGAATTCCCTTCTTCCCTTCCAAATTGCTTTGATTTACCCCTCCTGCTTGCTGGCTTCCTCCTCCAGTTTTTTATTCTCTTGTCATGTTCCGCTATGGCTGAGAGAAAATCTCATCCTACAGAGAGAAAGTTCAATTTTGGCATTCGCTTTTCAAAATGCAAAAAAAAAAAAAAAAAAAAAAAAAAAAAAAAAACAGCAAATTACTTTTTTTTTTCTTTTTTTCAACTTCAACCACATATTGTATAATTCAAATGCCTAGTTGGAAGTTTCAAATTCAAATAATCTTTGCTGATACTCCCAGTATACCATACAAAGCTGAGTAAGACAGTATATATTTCACTGGTTTTTTAAGTTAACTAAGTAAGGTAGTGTTTACACACTAAAGAAAATTAGTAGAAGAGATTTAAATAATCCGGTTGCATATATCAAGTAATGCAAGTTGAGACCATATCTAATTTCCCTCTTTTTGATGAAAGTTTAATTGGCACTATATATAGTTGAAAATATACAATAGGATTTTCTCATGAGAGAGAAGTTAAGAAATAAAACTATAATATCTACGATCATTAGCTAATTACTTCACTCAATGTAAAAGCTGGACTTGTTTTAATAAAATGAGATCATAGTTTGGACGACCTTGATGCATTCGACTGTCAAAAAAAAAAAAAAAAAAAGAGTTATCCACGCTTGATGTTTATTCTAAGAGAATATAAAGTAGTTAGCTATGGTTAAATTGATAAAGTGTATATAAGGGACAAATATTGTATAGTATGCTACATACATGTTAATTAAAAAGGACATATGTCATGCAGTTACTAGTTAGCCGTTAGCAGCAAAATTTGACAGATTAGCTAAAATTCCACAAGTGGAGTCTGGAAAGGTAAAGAGGTCGTTTCCGATAGACACAAAAATTAGAACAAAGACCCAAAAATTACAACTAACGGAAAAAGAAGAGACAACATACGTAAAAGTAAAGGAAAGCAGACAAAAAAAAAAAAAAAAAAAA